>NW_021501429.1:181089-256066 GCF_001605985.2 Dendrobium catenatum
CTGTGAGGTCTTCAAACTACATATTCATCCCACCCGGTATCATATAATTACAACTGCATGTTCTCTTAAAAAAAACTGGCTTCCGAATTCAAAGAAGTTAAAATGCGTAGCTTCAATCGAAAAGTACCTATTTGCTTCATTATTTATATTATTATTATTATTATTAATTATAGTATTATTATTATTTTATTTATTATTAATTACATATTTCTTGAAATGCACAAAGCTCTATTATTCATGGGCGATCTTGAATTGGCTATTTTGTTTGGCAATAAAAGATTGAAAATACGAAGGAAACTCTCTGCCTTACATTGGAAATGACAAAAACAATGGTGAGGGAAAATTGTGGCGGATGCGGACAAACCAATCCCTCACGACGCGGACACAGTACTGAGCTGCGGGTTTTCTCTATTCAGGCGTAACGAGCCAGAGTGGATCCAAGGCAAGGCATGGCATATTTCATGCCGGCGAAGCGTATTAGAGTAAGGAGATGAATCATGCGATTATGAAGGGCAACACCCCTAGCGACAATCGTGCTCGGTTCGTTATTCGTTAATTACGTCTTCGAGCGGCTTCTAGCGCGTTTGATCGCACAATGCAGCTGATCGAATGTGCAGTGCTGTATCACTCAAGGGTTTTGCAACGACACTGATGGTGCTTAACCACGCATCTGACCACCATTAGGGCAGAGTAAAGTGCTGGGTTGTTGGGAGATTCCTCGCCAAAATAGCAGACAAAGCGGGGAGTCGTACTCACGCAGCTGATCGCAGCGTGGGAAAGCCATTTGTAACGGAAATGTGTTAAGTTTTTCCATTTTCCTTCTTTTATCGATTTAGAATGGTCCGAAAGGGTGTGTCTTGACGATGTGCCGTCATTCGATTTCCCGTTTTTTTTTTTATAAAATCTTTTTTTTATTAATTCAACATATGTGTATATCAATGTGTTGAAATAAAAATGGAGCGCAAATAGTGAATTACTATCGAGGAATCCTCTCATCAAATGGGTTATCCATAATGTTCTTAACACCTAGAATGTTAAATTCACACAGTTACTAAACTAAACAATATACTCCAAAAAACTTCAAAGCATATGAAATTGAAATAAGTATAAACTTAAAAGCTTCAATGTCCTAAATCGATAGTTGGTGGAAAAAAAATAAGCAATTGCAAAAGTAAAATGATCATGTTCCAAGCATTATTGGATTTAAATTTATTGGATCGGCAAAAATTGAAAATATCAAATCAATAGTTTAAATTAGTTCAGCAACAGTTACCAAGATAGCTTAGCATTTTCCTTAAACAGAACAATATGAATTCTATGACTTCATAGCTACCATGTCGAAAACATTGAAAAATGAAGTTGGACAATAGTACCTTCTCACATATTATCTAATATAAAAAACTACAATTGGTGCGTTAAGAACGCTGGCTATTTACTTACATTCATTGGATTGTTGATTACTTACATCATTGGAATGAGCTGATTGCTTATATGCTACACATCGCAGGTCTAGGTCCAATGCACATCTTTGGGAAAGAATGTTAAAACTTCATAAAAAGCTCTGACCATTTATTACAATAAGAATATGAACCTTCTCTGCCCTGACAAGTTGTCAAATATGGAGCCAAAGCTAACTCCGCCCAGCTAAAGTTGATTGATTCAGATACTTAATTCTTTAGTGAAGCCCGTTCTTTCTTTGAAAAAAATTATACCTGAACCTGTATAATAGAGATTAAAATAGATTATATTTTATTAAGAAGTATGGTTAATATGAATATTCTTGGCAGTCCCCATTAATACATTATAACTTTTAAGAGATTTAGTTAATGAACGAAACTAACCAAAAGAAAATAATTATACTTACTTTTGAGTCAGATCCGTGTGCGCTCAATTATGTATATTTTCTCCTCGATTCTCTACGTAGCATAGACCAATTTTAAATTATTATTTTTACAACATAAATTAAACTTGTTCATTTACCTATCTAAGGATAGGTGTTATTGTGAGTTTTAGCTTTCTTTGGAGATGGTGAAGTTTAGATGAGATGTTAATTTCCTTTCATGTTGAAATATGAAATTATTTTATGTTTTGAGTGGCACTATTTAGTAATAGCTTACATATATTATACCAATGACATAGAAAAGTTAGTAATTATTGCTTTGCAATTCATTTAAACACAATGAAACATTTTAGGGTACAACATGATGAATAGTTATCCTTTAGACATATAAAATGTATATTATATCATATTATGTTTCATGTTTAGGGAAGTAAAAGCTATGGATCAATCAACAGTGGATCTAACAAGATATATCTACCTTTCCTGAGAATAAGTTGAGCTTAATTTATATGAATTAAAAAAGATGAGTTCTCTTAACACAGTTGAGTGGGAATGGTACACATCAATGTAAGTTTATGGTATATTGAGAATACTAAAAAGCAATTATAGGAATGATTTTTAGGTTCAAACCCACTTCATTGAGCAGTAATTGTCATTGATGCTAATCAAAACTTTGGAGGACCCAAATTTTATCACAAAATTAAAGACTCCTATATAAAAGATAAATATCTAAAATGCTAAGAATATTCCATCCAAATTCTATAAAAAAGACAAAAAAATAATTAGTGAACAAAATACTTTTTTATTTAATATTAGAGAAATTAACTATACATTTCATGCACATCCTACAAACTTGACTCTTAGAAATTAAACGGCTTCAAAGCAAGGACCCCATAAGTGCCACTATGAGAAGAGGAGATTATCATGGTTGTGGTCACTTGCGGAGAAGAAGAGATTATAAGCCGAGTTGACGTAAGTGGAAGAACCCTCATTAGGATTTCCGGAGGGTATTGAGAAATGAAGCTTAGAAAGAGCCCGCAGTGATTTTCGAAAGCCAATAATACCACTTCAGTTTTGCCTAAAAAATCACATTTACACGTACTATCTAAAACTAGCCACAATAACTTTCCTTTTATATACTTAGGCTATAAATTAAGGTTTAACTACAATATTATTCATTATAACCACAATTAATTAATTAAAAGATAAATAAAAGACATAAGAGTCTGTCCAGAGTCTGTACAAGGAATTCTGTCCAGAATTATCTGTCCTAATAACACCCCAAAAAGACTCTCAATCCACTCATAAAGGTTATTAAAAGGCCAACATATTTCATTTCAGAAAATCCCAAAGGCTACCTTCAAGATAATTCAACAGAGGTTAGCGCCACGGTTCAGCACAGAAAACCCCAAACGCACAGCTAATCCATAATTGGAGGAATTTCTGGGTTCTAACACCAAAGCACATAGAAACCAATCAGCACTCATTTAATTTCATGGTAAGGGTAAGTACGTGTGGCTAGTAAAGAGGGCAGCAGCAAATCCCGTGATATGATTAAAACCAGAGAAAGAAAAAACTGCAGCAGTCCAAGGTCAAAAAAAGGGAAGGAAAGGCAATATAAATTTTTGTATAGAAAAGAGTGGGAAGTAAAATAACCAATAAATGTTAAGAATTATATGAGCTAATTTTTTAGCTCAAGAGTTACTAATGAGCTTGTTAATCAGAGCCTCAACATAAGTTCAAGAAACCATATAATATTCATTTGTTCGACCCCCTTCTTGCATGCATCCATGTATACTTCCCCTATCTTGTAAGTTAACTTCATCACCCATTATGAGTTAGTTTTTTGCCTTCTTTTGGAGAAGCGTTAATGAAGATTGCAATCTCAACTCTGGAATCTTTGCTTATTATTTCTTCAAGGATCTCTTCTCGTTCTTGCAGAACTATCTTGTAGACTTATTTCTTCTCAGTATCTTTGTCTGTACACATGCATTCCTATGACGTAGTTTTATATGGCTTCGTTTTATTCCAGATTATCTGAATATCAGGAATCCATTCTGTCATCGTATTACCTGTTGGATCTTCATGAATTCTTTGTCTGTTTTCTTCGTCTTTTAATCTTTTTTTTATTTTGTTACGGACGTTCAATATAGAAGACTAAAAAAATAGTACTCCAAAGATTAGATTACTTTAAAGGTAGACTTCAATCCTATAATTAAAACTTTATGACTTCAAAATAAGACTCACGACAAAGAACTTGAGCAAACTCAAGAATCCAAACACCTAGACTTTTTAAACTTCTCTGACACCAAATATGAGGCAATCAAAATTTGGGAGGACCAAATTTATCTACAAAAAATTAAAGACTCTTCCTATATAAAAGAAATATTAAAATTGCTAAGAAATCCACCAAATTCTAAAAAACATAAAAATAAAACAAAGATACTTTTAATAATATTAGAGAAAACTATTACATTTCATGACACTTTACAAACACTTGACTCGTAGAAATTAAACGACTCAAGCAAGACCACCCTAAAGTGCTTCACCTTAGAGAAGACGGAACAGGTGGGGGTGTCACTTCGAGAGTACGAAAGAGTATTAGAAGCTGAGACGAAGGTTGGAAAGAGCCCGCAGGATTTCCGGAGGGGATGAGAAAGAAGCTTAGAAAGAGCCCGCAGGATTTCCAAAGCCAAAAACCACTCAGGTTTTGTCCCAAAAATCACATTATCACACTTTCTAAAACAGCCACAAAACTTCCTCTATATATAGGCATAAAAGAGGAATACAAATAGTCATTATAACCACTAATTAATTTAATTAAAAGGGATAAATGAAAAGACAAAATTCTGTCCAGATTTCTGTACAAGAATCTGTCCAGAAACTGTCCTAAAACAGCCCCAAAAAGACTCTTCAATTCTACTCATAAATGGGTATTAAAAGGCCAATAGATTTCACTTCGGAAATCCCAAACGGCACCTCAAAATTCCAAGAGGTGGCCACGGTTCCAGCACAGAGAAACCCCAAACGGCACAGCAAATCCAAGGAGGGAATTTCGATTCCTACAGCCAAGCACAAGAAACCAACAGCCACCATTAATTTCATGGTAAAGGGGGGAAGTTACGGCAGTAAAGAGGGCAGCCAGCAAACCGTGAATGATAAAACCAGAGAAGAAAAACTGCAGCAGCTCAAGGGTCAAAAGGGGAAGGAAAAGGCAATATAAATTATAGAAAAGAGGGGGAAGAAGAAAAGCCAATGTTTAAGAAGTAATGAGCTAATTTTTTAGCTCAAAAGTATTAATGAGCTAACAAGCCCAACAGAAGTCAAAACCAAAATATTTAATATTCATTTTGTTTTGACCCCCCCTTTGCATGCATCAGTCATACTTGAATTCATTTGAATATAAAAAACAATTTCAACTTTTACGAAATTCAGAATATTTGATATCATAGTGTTCTTGATGTGAAACCAGGAATTGTTTGTTTAGAAATTAATAAAATTTGTTGGAGCAATGATAAAAATAAATTTAAAACTTCTCAAAATTGAAAACTCAAGAAAGATCTAAGAAGTCAACAATGCATTAGACAATCCGTTACAACTAAATTTGCAAGTTCCTTAAAATAACAACTTAAGAAAACGTAATGAAATGATTAGCCAACTAGAATCCGACGGTTAACAAAGTAATCGTCTCACCTTGAGGCTCAAAGTCACTCTTCTACTTCTAAGATTGTAGGAGGAAGAAGAACCATACGAGAAACAAGATCACTCCAAGGTAGACGGCACAGATGATCCGTAGTGGTGGCGAGGGAAGCGGCAGCGGTGAAGGTGGGGAAGCGGGTGGATGTCCGTTGATGGTCCAGTCGTAGTCTTGGAATTAGTCGTCTATGACGTCCACGAGAGTGGGAAGGATGCGGTTCAAATAATCTTCAACCGTGTCGTCGGAGCCAAATCCAACGTCGAAGAACGGTGAACGGGTGAGGTGAATGTCTCCGTAGATGTCGAAAACCAATCCGTTATCAAGCTCGGGATCCGCCATGCATCCTTTCCGGAAGGGAAGAAACACAAAGAGGGGAATGGGGAGGAAGGAGGTGGCGGGTTGGAGGAGGAAGGTTGGATTGGCTTGGGTACTTGAGAGGATTGACTAGAGAAAGGCTCCAAGAAATAAAACTGAAAAATTCTGAAATTATTTCAGTTTTATTTGAGTGGGAGGGAATAAATTTGAAGGTTTCAAATTAATTCCATGAAGGATTGAGGGGGGAGACAATATGGAGAAGTTTGGGGCTGATTTAATGGAGCTAATAATGGAATTTGGGAAGAGAGAGGGCCCATTAAGGGGGCCGGCCACATGAATAGGAGAGAGGGACTTGAGTTTTAATTAAGTGAGGACCACAACCTTAATCACAGATTTAACAAAAATCTGAAATAAAATTTCAGATTTCTTAAGAGGAGAAAACTTCCTAATATGAAGACAATCAATTGGATCAATTTGAATTTCAAATTTGAAATTGAAATTCAATTAAATTGATTGCATAAATTAGGGAGTTAAATTAGGAAACCTTTAATGGCTCATGAAAAATTTAAATATTCAAATGTTGTAAACTCGAAAGAGGGGTGGCCGGCTGGTCAGAGGAGAGGAGTCAAAAGAGAGAGCGGGCCAAGGCGGGGCGTGCTGGAGATATCCAGCCGTCGAACTTATCCCGGAGCCGAACGTGGGAATAAATCCTGCTAAGTCGAGCCTGCTATGTAAGATGTTTGCAGCCCACCAGATGGCCAGAGGACATTTCTTAGGTAGGTATTGAACGAAGCGGCAGAGGGCAAAGAGGAGGGAGAAAGTGAATTTCTAGGATTCATAGCGCTATTGAATTCACTCACCTCAATTATCATCTCAATCGGGATTTCCACAAAATTAAGCTGGACGAAAACTAGAACTCAACAAAGAGATCTATTTTTCTCCAAGAGCTCACTAAGAGATCTGACGAGATTGAACTCACAAAGAAACAAGAGCTTACATTTTTTCATTTCATCATAAACTATCTTTCAAAGATTACATGACAAGCCTATATATACACCGGAAAAAAAAAACATAAAGATGACATTGCCCTTGGGCTACAATAAGCACTAACTCCCTCATAGGGGTACAAATGGAAAACATGAAATATAAATGACATGAATAAAATAAAACATCAAAAATAAAGACTATGAATCATGGCTGAAATCTCCTATGTCGCTCGACGGCCCCATTGATGATAAGTGTGCCGAAATCTCCTATGGATGTCCTCATCAGTTCTACTCGTTGAATGGAGCAATTCAACATATAAAAATATATGTTGAATATTGAAGAATGGAAAGATAGGGAATTAAATTTAATTTGTATTTTTCCTAAGTAATAAACTATATTAGCTGTAAATCACTATAGCAACCAGTGAAACTTTTTAAAAGCATGTTCCACGACCTGCATTGGCTGAAAAGGTGGGCAGATGGTAATTCCATTAGATAGTGCTTTTAAAGTTTTAAAAAAATGGCTTAGTGCTTTAATCTAAGGTTCCCACATAACTGAGCATTCAATTCCTGTTCTATGGAGTCTTGGCAGCGTGGAACACATGTGAAATGGAGAAGGCTGGGAGCGGAGCTGGTAGCTACGGCTGGAGCAACTATTGGAGATAAATGCTTTGGGTGTGCTCAATTTAGTATAGATTTTAAGGGCTAGATTGTGGGCTGTATGTAAGTTGGATGCTGTGTGGAGTTTTGTGGATGAGTTTGCTGCTGTTGGGAGTTGCTGTGAGTGATCCTGCTGCTGTTGGGAGTTGTGAGTGATCCAACGACTGTTGGGAGTTGCTGTCAGTGATCCTGATTTGTTGGGAGATGCTGGAATTGTAGTTGCTGCTGTAGATGAAAGAAGCAAATGTTAAAAGAAGGGGCAGATTAGAAAGAGAAGGGGAGGAAAAGAAGATATTGGCTGTTGTGATCTAGTAAGACTGATTATAAGGAATTTATTTTGTACTCTATTTTATTATAATTGTGTATAAATCATTAGTGGAATTGTATCCAGGGTGTGTAGAATAAGAGGAAAACTGTGAGGAAATAACTTAAGTTGGTCATGCAAAAGGAAAATTGTGAGGAAATAGCTTAAGTTGGTCATGCAAAAGGAAAATTGAGAGGTACCTTATACGCGTATGCGAGCATGAGGTATCCAATTGGGTGAGGCAATGCTACATAAAGATAAGATACTTGTTTTATTACAATATGTGAGTTATTGAACAATGCTTATGTACCAACTATTGAATTAGTAGTGGGTGACGTATGGCTTTGTATTTTTAACTTTTTTTGAATTAGCATGAAATGAGAATCTATGCAACATTTCACTTTATGCATAACTTCCTGTACTATGTCACATAAATCAAATATGTATTTGCAAGGATCAAATAATTTTTGGAGATTGTCATGTCAGATGTTAGGTGGATAGATCAATGCGGCCCTGATGTGCAGTGCAACCAAGCAGATGCAATGTGACCTCGATTAGCAAGCCTGCGGGCAATAGAGGCAGAGAGACCTCAAGAGGCAGTGCGACCTCAAGAAACTATAGGCGAGAGATGTAGACCTAAATGTCTTGTTATGACATCTTCTGCGGCTGAAAAAAGGAATTACGAAATGAATGGCCTATGATAATGTGGGAGATATATTAGAAAACACCAGACATGTTAAACTGTATAGACGAAATATATAATTTTCATTTATGCGGCTCACTTGATCTCATGAAATGTATATAGAATTTTGCATAAAAGTGTATGTATGACATTATTTTCACATGTTATGTTGTGACCTATTATACCTAATTCTGCAGTAATGATAAGTAGTTGTATTCTTACATTCATTGGTTGAAGATTGAACTAGAGACGTATATCTTTTTGGGCAATGTTGCACACTAGATGATTATTCTGGCTATTGCAGGATAAGGGAAGGAGAAGATTTAACCACAATAGAGTCAGGTTTTGTTTGTATTTTGTTTATATCTTTTTGTCAATGAAAGAAGATTCTTTGAGGTTAGTAGCTTGTTAATGGCCACTTATTTTGGGTTTTGAAAGATGCTCCGTAAAATAAAGTTATTGGCAAAGAAAGTAGACTATTCCGCTTATAATTGATATCATAGGTTATGATTTCCATCTTATCTGATTTTGTGGTTAGCTCTTGTATCATAATAAATACAATTGAGTAATTTAAGTTATGGGCGGTCATTGTTGTTGTATTCTATGTCGGTTGTTAACGTAGGCCTGGTATGGGGCGTGACAATTTATCTGAGTAGCACATGAAATGCTATTATGTTTCTAGGGGAGAGATTTCAACGGACATCAAAATGACAATTCAAATATAACAATAAATGCTACAAATTATTTTGGGCATTTGTTAGGTGACCATTTATTATTTCATATTTCAAAATTGAATGAAATGATTTATGTAATAACAACTAGAACAATAATATCAAGCCTTTATCCCAATATGTAGGGTCGGCTACGTGAATCCTTTTTCTCCATTATGCCCTGTTAAGAGTCAAATTCTCATTTAAATCTAATAAAGAAAGGTTATTTCTAAAATTTTCTAACCAAATCTTCTTAGGTCTACCTCTACCTTTTTTAACATAAGCCAAATCTAATGCATCTACTCTCCTAACCGTATCATCGGATGGCCGTCGTTTTATGTGACCAAATTATCTAAGGTGGCTCTCTCTAAGTTTATCTACCATTGGAGCTACTCTGATCTTTTCGCATATATGCTCGTTTTGTATCCTGTCTCTAAGAGTAAAGCCACTCATCCACCTAAGCATCCTCATTTCTATAACACTTAACTTAATATTATGCTTCTCTTTTAATGTCCAACATTTTGTGCCATAAAGCATTGCAAGTCTCGAATGAAATGACTTATGGATGCAATAAAATGATATGATGATATAAATACTTGATGAACTGAAATGATGATCTGAATATAATTTATATGCATGATATGGTTCTCAATGCACTTATGCATATGATTGACGGTTTAAGTATGAAATGTTATCAAATGAAAAAGAACATGATAAGAATAATAAAAACATTATAAATGACGTGATAAAGCACAACAATGATTGAAATACATTATTAATAACACTTTATTTATATTGATCAACTATTTACCCAGTTTGTCTTTTGTGATGAGTATGTGTTGGAACAGTTATTTCTATAGGCAATGCAATTGAATTTTATATAGGAGTAATAATAATCTGCCAGGCATATGTACCAATCAGGATTATTTCTGGTCAAGGGGAAGGGCATAATCGAGAGGTAGATTTTCAAATTGATTTGAGCATCATTTAGGATCAAGTACTATGATATGTTTTGATTTTCAAGTTTTTTTCGTAATAAGAGATGTATATATGGAAGTATTACTAGACTTGTATCTATTTAGGAAGTTATAGTAGAAATCCCTCTTTTAGAGGTTTAGCAAATCATTTTAATTTGATATAATCTGAGATGTATTTTATTGTATTGGAGTTGAGCTTGACATTTCAGGAGATCATACAATATACAACAACAACAACAAGCCTTTATCCCACTATGTGGGTCGGCTACTCCATACAATATATATGATGAGGTCATCGACAAGAGATTTCGGCGCGTCTATCAGAGACGGCATCGGAGATCGACGGTCATGATGGAGAGCCTCTACTACTGATTTTATTTGCACTAGCATTTTATGTATTATGCATTTATTTTTTTCAGTATTCCCATTTTACCCTTGAGGGTATTAGTTTGTTTTTGTAGCCCGGAGGGCATTTTAGACTTTTGTACTTGTGTCATGTGGAGTCTATTTAAATGGCTCTTGTTTCTTGTATGAGGATTATTGATTGATTAATAAAAAATTTCTATGATTTGTTCTGTTTGTGAGTTCAAGAAGCTCTTTGTGAGTAATTCGCATGAGATCTCTTTGTGAGTTCTCTTAGTTTTTGCATCCAAGAATCTTCCCCTCATCCTCAAACGCCATCATCTACCACAACACATTGGAAGCAGCCGGCCCCCTGTCCCCCTCCCCACACTAGCCGTCCCCTTGGGATCCCCACCCGTTGGCCATCCCAAAACCCCCACCGGCCGTCCACCTTGCCGCTGGCTTCCCTCCACCACCACCTCTTTCCCTCCTAACCTCGCTTGGAATTTGATTTTCAAATTTCAAATTATTTTCCAAATTTGGACGTTCTATTTTAAGAAAGTTTTGAATTTTGAATTCAATCTCACATTCATGAAATTGGATTCATGAAACAACAATTTCCTAGTCATCCTCCTAATTTGGAATCCTCCACCTCATCCCTAATTCTCCTCTCCCTTCCTTGATGCCGTCGGCCCCCTTCATTGGGCTCCCTCTTAATTGCACAATTAACCTCCACTCCTATTTTGAAATTCAACTTCTAATTTCAAAATAACCCCCTCCGAACTTATTTAAAACTGAAATTATTTCAGTTTTTAATTTCAAATCCTATTCCTCTAATCAAGCCGCCGGCCTCCTTGAGCCTCCCCATTGAGAAAGTTTTAACTCGCCTCCTTAATTTGGGGATTTCAAAATTAAATCCCAAGTTTTCCCTCCAAAACTCCCTAAACTGAAATCAATTTCAGTTTTCTAAAAAAACTTAACACCCTTTCTCATCCTAAACCTACCGCCGGCCTCCCTCTCCCTCAACATCCCGTCGGCCTCCCCTCTCCCCTTTGGAGAATTCTTCGCGGCGACCACCCATTCTCCCCTCAATGATGCATGGAGGAACCCGAGTGGAATTTCGGGTTTGAGTACGACAACCAAGGAAGAGTTGACATTCTCTAATCACCCTTCTTCGACGTAGGCTTTGACTTCGACGACACCGTCGACGAATATTTGGATCGGATTCTACCAACACTATTGGATTCCATTGACGACCACTTTTCCGTCTACATGTGGATCATTAAAGGTCATCCTGCCGCACCTCCTCCACCTCCAAGCTCTTTCCCCGTGGCGACGATCATGGGCTCTTCCCTCCTCGTGGCAACCTCACTACTAGCTTGGACGATCTTCCGCCGCTCAACCTAGTTTCGTAGGAAAGAGAGAAGAGGTCTCAAGGTGAACAGCTCCCTATTAATTGTTGGATTCAATTTGTTAGTTTTTAACTTTACTATTTTTCTTTATATTGCCTTAAATCGCCCGGCTATCTTCTTTTATTGTAATTTCTTTGCCTAAGCAAAGTAGAACTCTACGAATTTTTGTAACCGATTTGGACTTGAAGCATGAAATTATGAACGATTAAGCTTTAATTAACTTTCTTTTCTTAAATCATGTGTAACTCAACTCATGCATCACATCAATATACTTCTGAAATATTATTGTAGCAATTTAAACTCATGGTTTGATGGATCCATAGATGGTTTGGTCACATAAAATGGCGGCCTTCTGATGATCGATTAAAAGAATATATGTATTAGATTTGGCTTATGTCAAGAAAAGGCAAAGATAGACTTAAAAATGCTTGGTTAGAAAATATTAGAAATGACATTTCTTTATCAGATTTAAATAAGAATTTTGCTCTTAACAAAACATAATGGAGAAAAAAGGATTTATATAGCTGACCCCACATAGTGAGATAAAGACTTGATGTTGGTGTTGTTTGATGGGTACATAAAATATTACTTTTGTTAATGAAAATAAGTGATATTTGAATTGAAAGATAATGACAACCAAATGTTAATCTCAAAATTTTTCCCAACATCACATCATTTTGTGGTGTGGGGAGGCATTATAGCAGAATGTGATAGGAAGAATCAAGATTTATCATGTAAGGCTAAAGCTATCAAAGGTGCCACCAAAGAAGGTTAAAATGGATGAGATATTTGCAGCCAAAGATGGGAATCATCCAAGAGGATCTGAGCATTCAAAATCTACAAAAATGAAGGCTACCTTTGCATGAAAAGAAATCATATGGGAGCAATATTATAAGACTCGTTCTCTCCTATTTTCATGCATGCATGGTGAGGCCAATTTAAAAAATCCATTAATATGGATTAGTTATAAGTAGAGAATTAGGAGGATTTTAAATGCATGATAACTATAAGGGGAACAGTTAACATTTTGCTCCAAATTCAAGGAAAATGTCTCTCAAAATTATCCTTGTTGTAGGGTCCAATATTAATTCAAATTCCAAGTCATGTGTGTTTCCATAAATCCATCCCTCCCTCCCTCTATAAGCCAACATCCCTCTTCCCCTCTCCTTCCTCCATCTTATTTTCTCCCTCAACTAAATAAGTTGAGGAACAACGGGGAACTACTCATAGGAACTATTTCCAGGGAGATTCTTTAAGATGAATAAGAGTAGTTAGCAAAAGGAAAAAAAAATATGAGAAAGGTTCAAAGCTAAAGAGAAGAAAAATTATGGAGACAAAGACATCACTAAGGGGAAGTGCTAAATTTTTGTGAGCTTGTTTGCTACATTCAATTATCTCCTAAAGCATATCACTATCACGAGTTAATCCCTCAAATAATCAAACCCTAATTGGCTTAGGCCAATCACAATAAAAAGAAGAGTTAATTTTGACTTTCTTGCAATTGTCATAAATTCACATGCATATTTATAAAACATTCACCGCACCAGTCAACCACAGTATTCTAAGAATCAAGGTCCTCTATATAGCCTTGATATTAGAATGGTCAACCCACCCTACCCTTCTTGGACTGAGAGTTGTCACAAGCTTCTTCCCCTCAATTCAGCATCAAAACATGACAGATTAACTTGTTGACATACTAAATGAAAATATCATAAATTTATATTAGATAAGGCTACCATAAGTAAACAGGTGAGTAAACCATGAACTACATGCAAATACCAGATATTTATGTACTTTCACACCTGTAAAGATGGCCTGATCCTCTCTTGAATTAATTTCTTCTGACATGGCTGCAGATCCAGACGAATCTGATTGCATTGATCCAGATATTGAGTTAACTGGAGTTAATGGAGAACTATCGGACATCATTCCTGCCAGATAAAAGGGTTCTTTGTATTCCACGAGCGCAGGTACGTTCTGGGTAAAATTAACAAGAAAATTCAAAATATTATGAAATCCTATTGAAGAGAAGATCATAATCCAAAACTTGAAAAGTTGGCTCGATAAGAAATACTTCATCATGGAGTTAATAAACTAGGGGAAATAAAAAAACAAAGTTCTCTCTCTGTCTCTAAGATAAGCAGCATTTTTCTAAAACTAAAAGTTTTACATGAAGACCAACAAGTACATTTGATAGAAGATTTGCTCATGACATGAAACTATAGTATGAAATAACTTGGCATGAAAGAAACCAATTAGGTAACATATGGTGACCAATACGTTCTTGCACAAACATTGAAAACTCACATTAGAATGGTAGCCGTCAAATCTTAGAATTATGGGGTAACTTTAGCATAATCAATTTAAACTTGGCCAAAGTTAACAAAAAAATTTAAGCCAGCAACTATCTTGAAGCTTTTTACAGAAAAATCCATCACATTCTCTAGAACAACAACAAAATCATCAAGCTTTTATCCCAATACATGGGGTTGGTTACATGAATTTTTTTTCTCCATTGTGTTCGATTAAGAGTCAAATTCTCATTTAAATCTAATCAAGAAAGGTCATTCTAATATTTTATAACCAAGTCTTTTTAGGTCTGCCTCTACTTTTCTTAACATAGGATAAATCTAATACATATACTACCTAACCAGGTCATCGAAGGCCAACGTTTTAAGTGACCAAACCATCAAAAGAAACTCTCTCTAATCTTATATGCCACTAGAACTACTCCAACCTTTTCACGTCTATGCTCATTTTGTATCATGTCTCTAAGAGTAAAGCCACTCATCCACTTGAGCATCCTCATCTCTGCAACACTTAACTTAATATTATGCTTCTTTTTTAATGGCCAACATTCTACGCCATTAAGCATTGCAGGTCTAACAATCAACTTATAGAATTTTTACTTAAGTTTGAGTGGTACTTTTCTATCACATAACAAGCCCGATGCATTCCTCCACTTCATCCATCCAAATTGAATTCTACTAATAATAATGATGTAGGACTACAATGCTTGCAATGAATTTATTAAGAGCTTGCACAACTTATTGATTAGAGAATTAACAAATAGAACTATTAGCAAAAAAAATGAAGAATCAAAACGTAAGAGCGGTCACTTTCGTTTAGGCTAAGTTGTACATCAAGAGATTTGAATCATCAAAATATCGTAGGAAAATAACATCATGCAAAGTAGGTTTCAATGGAAATCCCTAATCTAACAATAAGATTAGTAAACAAATGAATGCGCTCAAATTTCTACGTTTACTAAGCTTAGCATAATCGGGCGAACACATCCTTCGTGACTACAATCAAATCACAACAAAGGGTTAGGCTTAAGAAATACGAGAGGAGGAAGAGTAGAAAACCTCCGTCAAGGATCGGCGGCAATCCTCCACTCGACGATCTCAAGTTGTTCATCAATTGCTTCAACCAAGGTGTCCAAGATGCGCTCTATCTAGTCCTCAACCGTGTGATCGATCCTCGGGTTGACGTCGAAGAAGGTTGAATGGAGAATGTGCACGAAACCGTGTTCGTCGTACGGAAGTCCGTAGTCAGTGTCGAGATCGGCCATTCATGGATACTAGTTGACGATTTCATCCAAAAGATTACTAGTAATCTTGAACTCCGTTGCAGAGAAAAAAGTTTCTCTTCTAATTGAAGTGAGGATGAAGACAAGGTGATGTAATACGATGCAAGAATTGCTTGTTAGAAATTAATAATTGTGAACTTGCGTTGCTAATTTTAAACAACTGCGTTCCAAGATGAATCATAAGAAGTTTAATGGAAGAACTAAGCAACGTCAGTCAATTACATTTAGAAGCGACTTGAAACAAACAAAATTAATTCAATAGATAAGTAATAAAGCAAATGACTCTTAACAAAAATCTGAGGCTTAAGATATAGATCCTTCACCTCGAAGTCCCTCACTTTCACTCTTGGCTTCACTCGGTTAGCGGAAGAGGATGGCGCACAAACTCAACAATGTCACTATTAGACAAGTAATGCCAAGGGGGCTAGCCGCCGGGGAGGAAGTCGGATTTGGAGAAGGTGTTCGGCCGTTGATGATCCACTAGTCAGTCGGAAGTTCCTCGTCGAGGATGTCCACAAGGTGGGGAAGAATCCAATTCAAGTAATCATCAACGGTGTGGTCGAAGCCAAATCCAACGTCAAAGAACGACGATCGGATGACATCAATGTCGCCTTAATGATCGTATGCAATGTCGTAATTACACTCTAGATCGGCCATTCATGATTATGAGATGTCCCTGCGGTGTGGATGTATTTGGCGGTAGGAGAATCTTCTCTTGGTGGAACTCGGACAAGCAATGATGGGAGGAGAAATGTGGAGGTGGTAATTTCGAGAGAGGAGGGCTTAGCCGTGAGCTAGGGGGAGAGGGAGGAATTTAGAAAACTGAAATTAATTTCAGCTTCAAGTGGTTTTGGAGGGAGATTAATTTGAAATTTCAAATTAATCCAATAATGATAAGGGGAGTTAATTGTGGAGATAATTAGGAGCTGATTTGGTGGAGCTTTTAATTTAATTTGCGGAGAGAGAAAAGCCCATTAAGGGGCCGGCCATATGGGGGGAAAAAATCTGGATCTACAAACCTTGAGCAACACCTCCAATAGAACTCACAAAGAGATCTACTAACGCCACTTCCTCAAGAACTCACAAAGAGATCTTGGAAAGTCACGAACTCACAAAGAGATCAAAAGAGAGAATTTCATTCATAAAAAACAAAACTCTTACAATACATGAGACCTTCTTTAAATAGGCCGAAATAGAAAAAAAGCTACATGACACAAATACCCTTTGGGCTACATAAGCGACTCAATACCTATAGGGATAAACTAGGAAATAAAATAAAATGCAATAATAAATATAACATAAATCAGAAATTAAGGCTCTGGATCGTAGTCGTCGATCTGTGTCTTCGACGATGATACACGTGTCGAAATCTGATGTCCTCATCACAAGGTGGCCGGCCAAGGAAGGAGAACAAGGTAAAGGCTATAAGTTCATATTTTGGGAAAAGAGGTGGAGGGAATTCAAATTTAACACTTCCTAATTAGCCTCTTGATTGAGACTAATTAAAGAAAAAGAGAAAAGGGGGAGAGGGGCGACGAGTAAGAGAGGAGGTTAGGGGTTTTAATTTAATTCCAAATAGGAGAGAGGATCTTTGGAAAGAAATTAAATAAGTATGGGCTTGGAGGAGTTTCGGCCAAGGAGGGATGAGGGGGATTTAAATTGTTTCCAATAGAGAAGGTGGATGTTTAGGAAACAATTTCAAATTTAAATCACCAAGGGGGGTCGACGGCTCATAGTGGGAGAAAATAACGAGGCATTTAATGCTTACTTAAAATAATAAATTAAGTTTGGAAAGAAGTATTTAATCCTCTCTTAATTTAAAATTTAAATATGAATCAAATTAGGAAGTTTCCTAAAATAGGATTTTGTAAATTAGGCAACTCTTTCAAATTCAAATTAATTTGAATTTGAGCATAAAGGGAGTTACCAAAATTATGAAACCTATTTTTGGAAGGTTTTGGGCCGGTGTAGGTGGGGAGGAGCTAAGGGTGGCCGGCGGTGAGGGAGTGGTCGTGGGTGAACATGGGGATTGGAGTCTCAGTGGCGGGTGACGGTGGGGGGTGTAGTGGTCGGCTGCTTAGGTGAGGGGTCCAGGGACATTTGTGGTCGGTGGCTAGGGGATGAGGGATAGAGGGTAATAAGATAATGACGAAGAACCACGAACCTGGCCGTCTCCAAGATTGGTGGGTGATGCGCTTCCCTCTCCAAGGGATCTCTCTCCAAACCTCTCTCGCTCTTGCAAGAAATCAAAACGCATTAAATTTTTTTATTCAATCATTCATTAATTTGCAAAGATAAACATAGGGGTTATAAATAGCCTCGTACATAAGACTCAAAAATAGAAAAGTTGACAACGCCCTTAGGGCTTACATATGACATCCCTTAATAAAATGGTACAACGGAAAACAAATACAAAAAGAGATCATAAATAAGAAAATACATGAAATAAATCAAAATACAATGACTCAATCGTGGCCGTAGATCGGCGGCCATGCCTCTGATAAACCTTCCACGATCTGATGTCCCCATCATTCTCCCGAGGTGGGAGAAAGCTTGACTCCGTCGAGTAAGTGTCTCTGGTGCTCTTGTAGATCTCTAATGCATCTGGGTCAATCTGCTAAAACTCCTCGTGATCCAGCCAAGTATCCTCTGACTCGGGCTTTCCTTTCCTCCTGATCAAGTATCTCCTTCGTCCACCTTCCCTTGTGTATATGATATCATCACTTAGGATCGCGTCCACCTTCTATGCCATGGGTGATTTAGAAATATTTGGTAGTGGTGGTAGGTTTGGGATCTCACATGATGGAATCACACAAGGCTGCTGTATGAGTGGATTTGAAGGCTTAAAATAAGGACCTTCATATGCAACTAAATCTTCTATGTTAAAAGAGGGATTGATATTGAAATCTGCAGGAAGATCTACTACATAAGCATTATCGTTAATTTTCTTAAGTATTTTGAATGGTCTAGCACTCTTAGCATGCAACTTCTTAACCGTTCTCTGCAGGAACCGTTCCAATGAATCCACACCATCACGGAGTCACCAAGCTCAAAAGTCTTAAAACGTTGTTTTAAATCCGCATATAGTTTGTATTCATTATTGCTCCTTTCAATTTGTTGTGCAATTTCTTTATGAAGTTCATGCAAATCGGATGCAAATGATGATGCAAATCTATACCTAGAACACATGGGTATCAGATCTAACGGCTGTCTAGGTTTGAACCCGTATACAACTTCAAAATAACTTAGGCCAGTGGTTCGGTTAACGGGATTATTATAAGCAAACTCAGCAGTAGGCAAAATGGAATCCCAATCTTTAATGTGCTCGCCAACCAAAAGACCGCAACAGATTACCCAAACTCCTATTAACTACCTAGGTCTGACCATCCGTCTGTGGGTGAAAGGAGTTGAAAATTATAATTTAGTGCCAATTTTCATCCACAGGGTTTTCCAAAAATAGCTAGTGAATTTCATATCTCGATCCGATACAATGGTTTTGGGCAAACCATGGTTTAAAATTGCGCAATAAGAGGCGCGCCTCTGCGCAATTTTTGCAAAAAACGCCTCATGGCGTGCGCAATTATGGGCTGTGGTGAGGCGTACGCCTCACGTAGGCTGAGGCGCGCCTCTATTGCGCAATTGCTCAATTTTGCAATTAATATGCTAATAATCTTTTCTTTTAATGAACAGGGAAGAGAAAAGTGAGTCATGTTGAAGATGAAGATGACATGGCATTCATAGATACAATTGGAGAAGAAGATTCACTTGAAGACTGATATTTTGTGATGGGATATGATTTTATTTTATATGTTTTTTGTATTTTGAGAGTTTTGTTAAACTGATATTTTGTGATTTTGTACTTTGGGACATAATTTTATTGCATCTACTTTCTTATTTTCCACTATTGCTATTATTTTCCTGTTAAAATCCTTAATTTTTCATTTACGCAATTCTGTGTTCGTGAGGCTTACGCCTCAGACCGCCTCGAGGCTTACGCCTCGCCTCACGGACGAAAACCGCCTCGAGGCGCAGTTACGCAATTTTAAACCTTGGGGCAAACCATGTAAACGGACAACCTCATTGAAATATAACTTCGCAATATGAGAGGCGTCGGATGTTTTGGAGCAAGGAAAAAAATGAGCGGTTTTGGAGAACCGATCAACTACAACACAAATGGCATCATTCCTACGGAGTGTTTTGGGGAAGGCCTGAGATAAAGTCCATGCTAATATCCTGCCAAGGACAACTAGGGACAGGCAGAGGAGTGTAAAGACCCATGTTTTGCTTAAGTTGCTTGGCCATTTGGCAGGTGCGACACTGAGTAACCATCCAACCGACATCTCTCTTCAGGCTGGGCCAAAGGAAATGATACTCCACGAGTTCAATAGTTTTGTCCCGACCGAAGTGCCCAGCGAGGCCTCCGGCGTGAAGTTCCCAGACAAGAAATTCCCTAAGGGAGGTGCTCGAGATACAAAGCCTCTCGACTTTGAAAAGATAACCATCCTCCAATAGGAAATCGTCCACAAGGCGCGTGCTGCCTGTGGACAAGAGAGTAGTTCTCCTTGATGTCAGGGCATTCCAAATAGTCCCTTTTTATTTGATCAAATCCCACGACTTCTACTCTCATCTTAATAGTAGTCATCATACGAGGACTGAGAGCATCGGCAGCTTTATTTTCAACTCTCGCTTTGTGTATAAGGGTATACGTGTACTCCTGAAGAAACTCAACCCATCGACCGTGGCGTGCATTTAATTTCTTATGGGAGTTGATATAACGCAGAGCTTCGTGATCCGAAAAAATGACAAACTCTTGCGAGAGCAAGTAGTGTCGCTAATAACAAAGAGATTGGATCACAGCATAATACTCTTTGTCATACGTGGAATAACACTGCCGAATATCATTAAGTTTTTCACTGAAATATGTTACTGGGTGACCTTCCTGGGAGAGGACTCCTCCAATTCCAACCCCCGAAGCGTCACAGGTTACTTCGAAAACTTTGGAGAAATCAAGAAGTCTCATCACTAGGGCTTACACCATCTTTTGTTTGATCTCATCAAAAGCTCTGGTGGCTGCCGGGGTCCAATGGAAATCACCCTTCTTCAAGCAATCAGTGATAGGAGATACGATAGTGCTAAAATTCCGAATGAATCTCCTATAGAAGATGGCTAATCCGTGGAAGCTGCGGACTTCCCGGATGTTCTGAATGACAGGCCATTCCACAATGGCTCTCACCTTCTCGGGGTCGGCGAAAACCCCTTGGGCTGAAACGATGAAGCTCAAAAAGATAACGCGATCACAAGGTACATTTCTTAGGATTGGCATAAAGTTGTTCCTTCCTTAAGACCTCATAAACTTGCCTTAAGTGGTCCATGTGTTGGCTAATCGATTGACTGTAAATAAGAATATCATCAAAGTAGACAACGACAAACTTTCCCATAAACAGGCGTAGCACTTGAGTCATGATCCTCACGAAGGTACTCAGGGTGTTACTTAACCCAAAAGGCATGACTAACCACTCGTAGAGACCATCCTTGGTCTTGAAGGCAATTTTCCAATCATCTCCGGTCGGATCCGGATCTGGTGGTACCCACTTTTGATATCAATTTTGGAGAATAGTGTGACACCCGTCATCATATTGAGCATTTCGTCCAGCCTCGGAATAGGGAAATGATATTTGACGGTGATCTTGTTAATAGCACGTCTATCAACACACATTCTCCAAGATCTGTCCTTCTTCGATGTGAGAAGGGTCGGCATCGCGCAGGAACTAAGACTTTCCTTAATGAAACCTCGCTGCAACAACTCATCAACCTGCTTCTTAAGATCGGCATATTCTGTGGAGTTCATGCGGTAGTAAGGCAAGTTCGGGAGGGAGGCTCCAGGGACGAAGTATATGGCATGCTGAATGTCTCTAAGTAGAGGCAACTGATCTGGAAGATCATCGGGAAAGACATCAGCATATTGTCCCAAGATGGGTTGGACTTCCTGAGGGATAGGTTTGTCATACTCGGCGGGGATCTCACGACCCACTAAGGCGTATAAGGGTGCGCCTTGAGCAACCTCAGCGTCCAAAATCGTGGCGGTAATAAAGTTCAATCCTTTCTTGGACTTAATGGGGTTGGATTTTGAGTCATCCGTAACCCGGGGCTGCGATGGCAAAAGCTTAATCTTTTAGCCCGCATGATCGAACACGTAGGTATTCGAACGCCCAAAAATGTGGACATCGTTATCATAGATCCAGGGGCGACCCAAAAGAATTTGTCCGACATTCATGATCAATGCGTCGCACCAAACGTTCTACTTGTAATCAGCAAAGGGGATAGGTACGAAGCTTCGTTCCTTCACCTCCAAGGCAGCGGAGTTGACCCACGCTACCTTATACGGGTTGGGGTGAGGAACGGAAGTAAGACCCAACTTGGATACCATGCTGGAAGAGACAGCATTTATGCAGCTACCACTATCCACGATGACATTAAAGTTTTTCTCTTCGATTTTGGTGTAGGTGTGTAAAATCGCAATCCTATGCCAGTCATCCGTAGGTGTCGGGTGGGATAGTGCACATCTCACCACGCAGATGGGAGAAGTATCCAATTTCTGAAGGCAATGGAGGAACTTAGTGTCTTCATCCCATGGTTTTCAAAACCGTACCGGACCGGCCAGTTCGACCGGTTCAACCGCGAAACGGTCCGGCGGGCGGTTCGGTTTGATTATAAAACCGGCTGGGTTTAAAACAGTTAAAAAACCGGCCCAAAACCCAGTTGAACCGGGGAACCGCCGAACCGGGCGATTTTTGAAGAACCGGTCAATTCTTAATTTCGCAAATCTCGGCCCTCCATCCACGATCGAACGCGCATAGGGAATTTTTAAGGTATTTTATCGGTAGTCTGCCCTAAGCCTGCGGCTTTTCCTTCCCTATTCGCTCAACGACTACAAGCAAGATGAGATCGACTCCTCCATCCACAAGCATAAGCCGAAGCACTCCTCCGATCATCTCCAACCAGCCCAGTCGCCGGCACACTCCTCCGACCATCTCCAACCAGCCCATCCGTTGGCGCACTCCTCCGATATCCTAGCCGTCGGTGCACTCCTCCGACCTCCCAGCCGGCGCACGACTTACCGTGAGCTATTTATTTCCATTGTTGTTTGTTTTGGATCCCTACGATTAGAGAAAGCTAGGGTTCTTGATTTTTATTGGTATTTATTATTATCCAGTGATCTTTGATAATCCGATACTTTATGCTTATTGCTTAATGTTAAATTTATTTGGATATAAGTTTTCTTTCTAAGTTTTATTTGATTTTTTATGTAACTTTTTATGCCGTTATTATTCCCCTTATAATTTAAGGCATTATAGAAGGTTTCTTAATTCCTGATGATTGTTAATGATGTTTTTACATGCAAATATCAACGTTGATCTTTCAAATTAACATGTGTTATTATCTCTTTTACTTGGCTTGCACTTTATTTTGCTCTTGAGAAAGTGAACATCACATTAATTCTCACCTCTTAACTGAAAGCCTGGAGAAAAATAAAATATGTTATTAGAGGAAAATTTATAGTTCATTTTATAAATTTTAATAATATTATTATTTATTACGTCATCCGGTTCGACCTCGGTTCGACTGGTTCAAACCGTGAACCTCTCCTTCTTCCGGTTCGTTATCCGGTTCGGTTTTCAAAACCTTGCGTCATCCTCCTCGAAGTATTCGCCTTCCTCCTCGACCTGATGGATCTGATCAACCTCGGGCTCGAGATTGTCCTCAGTAATCTCCTCGATGATCGAGAGGACTGGAGCACTGAGAACCAATATGCCAATACCCCTGACATCGAAAGCACTTGGTCCTAGGACTAGACTGAGTGGTATCCAAGGTGGGAGGTTTATTCCTAAAATCAGATCGAGGTGTAGGACCCGTAGGTGGACGGGTCGTGCTCCCAGAAGTGGGTCGAGCAGCAGGAGTGTGGAGTGGAAATACCAGCCGGTCTGTAGGACGGTCTAGAGTCATGTGAACGGAACTCCTCTACATCAAGCACTAGGCTATAGACATTTTCCTGTTTAGTGACATTTCGGGCAAACAGCTCATTGCAAAG
Source organism: Dendrobium catenatum (assembly GCF_001605985.2). Lineage (NCBI taxonomy): Eukaryota > Viridiplantae > Streptophyta > Magnoliopsida > Asparagales > Orchidaceae > Dendrobium > Dendrobium catenatum. Next base: position 204,696 of record NW_021501429.1, read on the forward strand.
ATCCTCTCGCAACCCGGTTCGAAACATAGACAAAATCTGTGAGGGGGTGGTAGAGGTCTCCCCATTGCAGCAAATCAAGAAGTGATCGAAAGAGGAGATGTACTCCTTAATTGGTCGCCTTGAGTCAGCCTATTCCACCTATCCAATAGTCGGGGAAAGTACGAGGGAGGCAAATACTTCTGTTTGAGTTTCCGCTTCATGGATGGCCAATCGGTAATGCGGTAATCGTTCCTAACTTCCCTAAGGCTCTCTAAGTTGGCCCAAAACTGACTCACCCTACCCGTAAGCTTCATCTCCGCAAAACTAACCTTCCTAGCCTCGGAGATGTTATACTACTTAAAGAAACTGTCCATACCTTTGACCCAGTCCAGGAAGAGCTAGGGATCGAGAGTGTCATCAAAGGTAGAAGCGTCAACTTTGATATTTTTCATGAGTAGTATGTCAGAATCATGATGTGGGTCATGTCCATGGTAAGGAGCTCGATGATTGGCACGATGTTGCCTCTCATCCGGGTAAGTGTCATCCCCATACATAGAAGGTGGTCTAGATGGGGTGTAGGGAGTAAGATGCTCTCTAGCTCGCTCAAGAGTGTCAAATCGCTCAGTGGTGTTCCTTTGTTCAGCGAGGTCAGGTTGGTTTTCTTTGAGTTGCTGGCTAATATTGCTCATTTGACCTACCAACAAGTCTAAAGTCCTTCCTAATTATTCCAGGTCCATTGGGAATTCACTTCAGGACATCTAAGGTGACTACGATGTAAAGGGTAGCAAATTATATGATTAGAACACCTTATGTCTTGCAAAATGACTATGAAAAAAATAAGGACAGCAACCTAACAAGTTCTAATTGACACAAATACAGTGGTGGAATGAATAAAATGCTAAAAAAATTCTACCAATAATCCTAAAACAAACAAAGAGCATACCATGCTCTGATACAAGATGATGTAGGACTACAATGCTTGCAATGAATTTATTAAGAGCTAGCACAACTTACTGATTAGAGCATAACAAATAGAACTATTAGCAAATAAAACGAAGAATCAAAACGTAAGAGCGGTCACTTTCATTTAGGCTAAGTTGTACATCAAGAGATTTGAATCATCAAAATATCGTAGGAAAATAACATCATGCAAAGTAGTAGCTTTCAACGGAAATCCCTAATCTAACAATAAGATTAGTAAACAAATGAATGCGCTCAAATTTCTACGTTTACTAAGCTTAACAGAATCAGGCGAACACATCCTTCGTGCTACAATCAAATCACAACAAAGGGTTAGACTTAAGAAATACGAGAGGAAGAGTAGAAAACCGCCGTCAAGGATCAGCGGCAATCCTCCACTCAACGATCTCAAGTTGTTCTTCAATTGCTTCAAACAAGGTGTCCAAGATGCGCTCTATGTAGTCCTTAACCGTGTGATCGATCCTCAGGATGACGTAGAAGAAGGTTGAATGAAAAATATGCACGAAACCGTGTTCGTCGTACGCAAGTCCATAGTCAGTTTCGGGATAGGCCATTCATGAATACAAGTTAACGATTTCTTTCCAAAGATTACTAGTAATCTTGAACTCCGTTGAAGAGAAAGAAGTTTCTCTTCTAATTAAAGTGAGGATGAAGACAAGGTGGCCGACCAAGGAAGGAGAACAAGGTTAAGGCTTTAAGTTCATATTTTGGGAACGGAGGTGGAGGGAATTCAAATTTAACACTTCCTAACTAGCCTCTTGATTGTGACTAATTAAAGAAAGAGAGAAAAAGGAGAGAGGGGCAGCGGGTAAGAGAGGAGGTTAGAGGTTTTAATTTAATTCCAAATAGGAGAGAGGATCTTTGGAAAGAAATTAAATAAGTATGGGCTTGCAGTAGTTTCAGCCAAGGCAGGATGAGGGGGATTTAAATTGTTTCCAATAGAGGAGGTGGATGTTTAGGAAACAATTCCTAATTTAAATCGCCAAGGGAGGTCGGCGGCTTATACTGGGAGGGAGGAAATAATGAGGCATTTAATGCCTACTTAAAATAATAAATTAAGTTTGGAAAGAAGTATTTAATCTTCTCTTAATTTAAAATTTAAATAGGAATCAAATTAGGAAGTTTTCTAAAATAGGATTTTATAAATTAGATAACTCTTTCAAATTCAAATTAATTTGAATTTGAGCATGAAGGGAGTTACCAAAATTATGAAACCTATTTTTGGAAGGTTGTGGGCCAGTGTAGGTGGGGAGGAGCTAAGGGTGGCCGGTGGAGAGGGAGTGGCCGTGGGTGAAGATGGGGATTGGAGTCTCGGCGGCGGATGACAGTGGGGGTGTTGTGGCCGGCTGCTTAAGTGAGGGGTTCGGATAGATTTGTGGTCGACGGCTAGGGGATGAGGGATAGAGGGTAACAAGATAATGACGAAGAACCACGAACCTGGCCGTCTCCCAGGTTGGTAGGTAATGCGCTTTCCTCTCCAAGGGATCTCTCTCCAAACCTCTCTCGCTCTTGCAAGAAATCAAAAAGCATGAAAATTTTGTATTCAATCATTCTAAAAATAGCCTCGTACATAAGACTCAAAAATAGAAAAGATGACAACACCCTCAAGGCTTACATACGACATCCCTTAATAAAAGGGTTCAACGGGAAACAAATACAATACAACATCATAAATAAAAAAATACATGAAATAAATCAAAAATACAATAACTCAATCGTGGTCAACGTTTTAAAAGGCGAAATCGGGAATCGAGGCGTTTTGGCTAAGCGAGGCGAGGCGTAAGCCTCGAGGCGGATCAAGGCGTAAGCCTAAAAAATGATAAAAAATAAAGTAATTAACAGTGTCGAGCATGTACCGCTCGGTGCCGAGCATGTATCGCTCAGTGCCGAGCATGTACCGCTCGGTACCGAGCATATACCGCTCGAAACTGAGCGGTACTGGCTCGGTACCAAGCATGTACTGAGCAATATCGAGCATGTACCTAGTGGTACTGGCTTGGTACCAAGCGTGTACCTAGTGGTATCGAACATGTACCGCTCAGTACTGAGCATATACTTGCTCAGTACCGAGCAGTACTGGCTCGGTACTGAGCATGTACTGAGCGATACAATCTACTCAATAATTATTATTAATACTATTAATTATATATTTTAATTTATATTAACTAGGCTAATTATATTAATATTTAATTAATAATTATATTACTAATTAGTCAATTAATTTATGCACTAATTATACTATTAAGTATTTAATTAATTTGTTTAATTATTAATATTTAAATTATATTAATTAAGTTAATCAATAATAACTTAGCTGCGTCTAGGGTTTGCCTTTCATCTTCTCCTTTCGTCCTTGTGTTCGGCTTCATTGCTTCATAGGAGGTGTAGAGATTACACGCGTCGCTTCTTTGGCTCCTTTGTGGCTGTTCGACTGCGCTCCTTCGACGACTTTCCCTTCCTGTCGGATCATAAGTTACAACATTTTGATAAGAAGAAACAACGGGAGCTCGTTGGCTCACTGGCATTGAAGGTAACTTTCTCCCTTTCGAGGCGCTGCCTCGATGCGCCTCGGCACCTCACGTATTGAGGCGGTACGCCTCAGTGGAAAAAGGCGTAAGCCTCGCCCGGACGTTCGAGGCTTAAGCCTCAGTTCGCCCGACCTCTGCCTCGATTTGAGGCGCGCCTCGAGGCGTCCGCCTCGAACGCCTTTTTAATCGATGATCGTGGTCATAGATCTGCGGCCATGCCTCTGATAAACCTTCCATGATCTGATGTCCCCATCTTTCTCCCGAGGTGGAAGAAAGCTCAACTCCGTCGAGTGTCTCTGGTGCTCTCGTAGATCTCTAGTGCATCTGCGTCAATCTGCTGCAACTCCTCACGATCCAGCCAACTATCCTCCGACTCGAGCTTTCCTTTCCACATGATCAAGTATCTCCTTCGTCCACCTTTCCTTGTGGATATGATATCATCACTTAGGATCGCGTCCACCTTTCTACCATGAGTGATTTAGGAATATTTGGTAGTGGATGTAGGTTTGGGATCTCACATGGTGGAGTAAGAGAAGGCTGCTGTATGAGTGGATTTGGAGGATTAAAATTCGGACCTTCATATGCCAACTAAATCTACTATGTTAAAAGAGGGATTCATGTTAAAATCTGCAAGCAAATCTACTACATAAGCAATGATGATGCAGACTCAGAAATTATATACCTAAAACACATGGGTTTCAGATCTAACGGTTGTCTAGGTTTGAACCCGTATACAATTTCAGAATGACAGGCCAGTGGTTCGATTAATGGAATTATTATAAGCATGCTCAACAGTAGGCAAAATGGAATCCCAATCTCTAATGTGCTCGCCAACTAAAGACCGCAACAGATTACCAAAACTCCTATTAACTACCTCGGTCTGACCATCCGTCTGTAGGTGAAAGGAGTGGAAAATTATAATTTAGTGCACATTTTCATCCATAGGGTTTTCAAAAAATAGCTTGTGAATTTCATATCCTGATCCGATACGATGGTTTTGGGCAAACCAGGTAAACGGATAACCTCATTGAATAATAACTTCGCAATATGAGAGGCGTCAGATGTTTTGGAGAAAGGAAGAAAATGAGTCATTTTGGAGATCCAATCAACTACAACACAAATGGCATCATTCATGCAGAGTGTCTTGGGCAGGCCTAAGATAAAGTCCATGTTAACATCCTGCCAAGGACAATTAGGGACAGGCAGAAGAGTGTAAAGACTCGTGTTTTTCTTACGTTGCTTGACCAGCTGACATGTGTGACACCGAATGACCATCCGACCGACATCTCTCTTCAGGCTGGGCCAAAAGAAACGATACTCCACGGTTTCTATAGTTTTGTCCCGACCGAAGTGCTCAGCGAGGCCTCCGGCGTGGAGTTCCCAGATAAGAAATTCCCTAAGGGAGGTGCTCGTGATACAAAGCCTCTGGGCTTTGAAAAGATAACCATCCTCCAATAGGAAATCGTCCACAAGGCGCGTGCTGCCTATGGACAAGAGAGAGTAGGTCTCCTTGAAGTTGGGGCATTCCAAATAGTCCCTCTTTATTTAGTCAAATCATATGACTTCTACTCTCATCTCAATAGTAGTCATCATACGACAGCTAGGCGATGAGGGATAGGGTAATAAGATAATGACGAAGAACCCGACCGTATAAAAGGTTGGTGGGCGATATACTTCCTTCTCCAAGGGATCTCTCTCCAAACCTCTATCGTTCTTGGAAGAAATTAAAACGCATGAAAATTTTTTTATTCAAACATTCATTAATTTGCAAAGAGAAACATAGGGGCTATAAATAGCCTCATACATAAGGCTCAAAAATAGAAAAGACGACAACACCCTCAGGGCTTACATACGACATCCCTTAATAAAAGGGTACAATGGGAAACAAATACAATATGACATCATAAATAAGAAAATACATCAAATAAATCAAAAAAACAAAGACTCAATCGTGACCGTAGATCGGCGGCCACGCCTCTGATAAACCTTACATGATCTGATGCCCCCATTAAATACCCCCATCTATTTCACCATCACTCTGAACAAATAGACCCAAGAAATCTAAAACGTGCTCTTATTAATGACTTGATCGCTCAAAGTCACAAACCCTCCACTAGATCTATTACTACTAAAATTACACTCCATGTATTCAGTTTTAGATCTACTTAAACGAAAACCTTTAGACTATAAAGTTGACCTCCATAATTCAAGTTTACCTTTAACTCCCTCTTTAATCTTATTAACAACAAGAATATCATCAACAAAAAGAATACACCAGGGAACATTATCTTGCAAATCTTTAGTAAGAACATCCATGACTAAAGCAAAAAGATATGGACTTAAGGATGATCCTTGATGTAATCCAACTGAAATTGGAAAATACTTGGTCAAACCACCTGTTGTTTGAACACAAGTTACTAGCTCCAGCATACATATCCCTAATGCCTTAAATACAAGCATTATTAATCCCTTTCTTTTTTAGAACTCTCCATAGCACTTCTCTTGGTATTTTATCATATGCTTTATCTAAATCAATAAATATCATATGAAAATCTTCATTTTTCTCTCTATACTTCTTCATCAAACCTTTAAATAAATGTATGGCCTCCATAATAAACCTACCCGGCATGAATCCAAATTGATTTTAAGAAACATTAATATCACGTTATAACATATGCTCCATAATTCTCTTCCATAGTTTTAAAGTATGACACATCAACTTATAAAATTGATAAGAAGGCACACAAAATAACCAAACAACTAAATTAAAATACCCTCAGAACAATCATGTAAGGTCCCTTACATGCAAATCACGAAAATAGAGAATGGTGCTAAAAAAAAAATCAAACAAATGGTTCTGCACAGAAATTATGATCCTGCTCAAGTTGGCGCTCCTCCGTCCAATACCAACAAATAGGGCACTACAACTGTAATATCAGTTTTGCTCCAGGTTCGTCCAGGACGAAGTTGGATTGTCAGGGACGATCGGTACAGGTTGTTCAAGGAAAACTGTTCTGTCTGTATGGTTCGTCTGGACGAAATGTTGGATCGTCTGGACGAAAATTTTCCAGAGAACCCGTCGCCGGGGACGATAATTAAATCTCGTCTGGACGAAGTTCTCCAGAGCTGAGATCGTCCAGGACGAAGCTCGATCGTCCAGGACGATCAGTCTGGATATATATAGAAATGAGATATTTTGAAGAGAGAGAAAAAGCTGAGGAGAGAGAAAAACGAAGGAAAAAGTGGAAAAGTGGATTTTCGGGCGACGCCGAGCTGTTTTCGTCCGAAGAGACTGTTCAGAAAATTGATGTACGCAAGGTAAGGCACATTCCGCCTTTCTCAATTTTCAGAACGGCGCATATTTTCTGTCCGGATTTCATTTTGTTAGCGATTTTCGTCCGTATTTTCCGACTGGTTTAGTTTTTACCGCGTAACTTTCTGTATGTTGTTGACGTGCCGGGTGTGCACATTTTGAATATATTTTGGAGATTTTTGTCCGGATCATTTTGATTTGACGACGTTTTATTCCGTCTGTATTTTTCTGTGTGAATATTAAATGCTGTGGCAGTAGAATAAATGTTCTGAAATGTTGTTATCTATATTCTGTGCAAATTTGGTGAATTGTGATTTTCAGGAAAAATTGTGTAAATTCCGTATATTGCCGTTATGCTGCCCGATTTTTGGGTAATTTCTGATTTTGTCCGGATTTCTCTGAATTGATATGCTATCTGTATATGCTATGAGAAGGGAGTTATAAGGGGCCTGGATCCTATGAGATTCAGTTAGTGTCTGGGAAATCTGAAATGAGCTCAAGTTGAAATCTGTTTGATCTGTTCTGTTCCGGATTATGATTCTGATTCTGTTGATCTGATATGTTTGATCTGTTCCGTTCTGATCTGTCCGATTTGATATCTGTCCGATTCTGTTCTGATTTCTGTACGGATTTGTCTGATGTATTTGGTTTTGGATTCTGAGAATTTTGATTGGAGGTTTGTCGCTTTGCTGAGCTGTTGAGCTCACTCTTGCTTTCTGGTGATTTTCAGGTTCTGGGAAAGGGAAGGAGGTCTTGGACTAGAGTTCAGAATCCAATCTGTGATAGGTACTTTTGTACTTTTTGATTTTTGTACAGTCATGGCTCTTTCTGCTTTATTTTTCTGTCAGCCATGTACTGTATTTGTAGATGATTGTTTTGAGGAAAAGAAAGAAAAATATAGATGATTTGTTCCGCTGCATTTGATATTTTTAGTAGCTCTGGTCTGTTTTGTATAATATTTGGAAGATTCAGTTCAGTAAGCAAATTCCAAAGCCAGATCCTGGTTAGTTCGTTAAGCTGGTCGCGGCCTGGTGCGGGGCAGGATCCGTCTCGGGTCGGGTCGTGACAACAACACCTTACACTCACAATATTTGGAGAAGAAAGATAAAGGTGGAAATGAAACCGTGGAAAGAAGATTAGATAAAAGACTGAGACGAAATAGAAAAATGAAGTTAGAAAAAGATAGCACGCAAGCTAAATAACTAGCAGGTTTTAGTGTGATTACACAAGCAACAATAACGACCAACCCCTTCCAGCATCAAGATAGCCCATATATATAAGAGAAGGGGGGAAATGAGGGAAATGACCATAAATTGCTCACTTAATTATGCCACCCTAGCAGCCAATAGAAGCCTCTCAAATTAGCCCACTTAATGAGGAGTTAATGCACTTAGTAAAGGAAAACAACAATGTGGAAACCGAACAACAAACAGTAGAGAAAATGGGATAGCAGCATAGGAAAAAACTACCAGCATAGGGAAAGCTAGCAGCAGGTAAAAACGAGACAGCAACATGAGGAAAAATAGCCAGCATAAGGAAAACCAGCAACAGGGAAAAACGGGAGAGCAGCATGGGAAAAAATAGCAAGCAAAATGAAAAAATGAGACAAGCTCAATAAGGAAAAACAACCCAAAATTAAATACTCATTGAACCACCAAGGAACAAGGAAGTAAATTCAACATAAGTGAAAAGTCAATGGACGAACACCAAGCCCAATCATGATCATAGGTTATTTTCCGTCATAGGGTAACACAAATAAAAAGAAACATAGAGTCCAAAATATAGAAAAATAAAAAACATCTAAAACATGGAAAAATAAAAACATAGAATGATAGTTATTGATTGCGTCAACTGTTTAGGTCATTATAGTCAATCGTACACAATCTTCATTGAAAAACCTAACAAAATATCTCATCCACCTATGTTGAATATCCTCTTCTAAAAAAAAAAATTTATCTTCATCCTTAATGCACTTCACTTGAACTAAATCCTTACTACTCCTATCTCTTTGTTTGGCTAGCTTAGATATATATCTTTCGCACTCTTTAGTATCTAATCTATTATATAAATCATTAAAAGCTAAAGTCTTTGGAATTGTCTTTGTCAGGTCCAAAGTCTTGGATGAGAAAAGTGTAGAGTTACATTAGGTAGTCGACAGCCAGCATAAAACTTGTCGAATAATCATGACATGAATCATTTAATAGCTAGTGTTAATGTTAGGGCGTTCCCTAAAAAGGAACATGTTGTATGACCTGAATACAACGACAAGTATGCAAAGGTCGTTGCACCGGCGCTCGGGTGCAAGGTTAAATGGGCAAGGTTCCCCACATCAAGGACAGATGTGGGAAAAGAAGCTAGTCTATGAAACTAAAATAAGGATAGGAACTTGGAATATAAATTCCTTTACAGGAAAATTAATGAAATTAATAGATATTATAATTCATAGGAAGATAAATATTATGTGCATTCAAGAAACTAAATAGGTTGAAGAGGAAGCTAAGGAGATTGATAATTTAGTATTTAAACTATGATATTCAAGTAGGAGTCATACTAAAAATAGTGTAGATGTGATTATAGATAAGAGTTTGAAGGACAATGCTATAAAAATTAATAGAATTAGAGATAGAATTATAGCTTTAAAGATTGTTGTTGATGCTAATATTATTTTAGACCGGTCAAGTAGGTCTGACGAGACCGGCTTACGCGAACACACGAATGAAACGTCCGCCTCTTGTATGTCTTGAACGCACGCCTGGGCTTTCGTGAGCCATTTAAGAAGGATTTTTGAGGGAGTAGGAGAGAAATTTGAATGCAGGGACTGTTTAGGGATTTCATTTTTTATTTTTATGCATTAAATAGGTTATTTTCCTAAGGTTAGGGCATCTTGAATTTGGCAGAAATTTGGGATCTCTTAGATTTAGTTTTTTTCTTTGGGCTCTTGCGAGGTCTAAAGATTTGGGAGAAAAAGATCCTCCTCTCGAATAGAGGACCAATTGTATCTTGTTATTTTCCATTCCTTTTCATCAAATAATACAAATTATCTACTCTTTTCCTTTTTTGTGTGGATTTTGTGGACAATTATCACTATTTTTCAAAGATTAATAGAAAATAGTTAAGATCTACAAGTCTTTCCTATCAGATTATTAATATTATAAGTTCTTATGCTTATCAAGTAGGTTTGGATATGTGTTTAAAATTAAAATTTTGAAATGACTTAGAAGAATTAATTCAAAAAATAACTTTTTAAAAAAAATTATTAGAGAAGATTTAAATTTACGTGTTGGTAGAGAGGTAAATGATTTTAAAAGTATTAATGGTGGTCATAAGTTTAGAAGAACTAATGATGGTGCTAAAATCATATTAGATTTTTCTTTACCTTATGATTTTTAATTTCTAATACCTTATTTAAGAAAAGAGATGAGCATCTCATCACGTATAAGATTGGATATAATAAATCTCAGATTAATTATTTTCTTATAAGAAAATTAGATCGTTTAGATTGTAAAGATTGTAAAGTTATTCCAACTGAAAGTTTATGTATCCAACATCGCTTATTAGTTTTGGACTTTAAGATGAAAGGGCAAAAAATAAAAAATAAAATAAAGCAATATTCTAGAATTAGATGGGGGCATTTAAATAATATTAATAAAAATATTTTCAATAGTAAGATTTTATATCTTAAGATTTTGTTTGTGCATGAGGATGTTAATATTATGTGGGAAAAAGTGGCTAGTGATATTAACAATATTGCAAAAGATATGTTTGGAATATTAAAGGGAAAAGCTCCTAATAGTAAAAATAGTTTATGGTGGAATCCAAATGTGTAAGTAAAGATAAAAAATAAGCAGATTTGTTATAAAAATTTGTTTAGATGTAAAAAAATTGATAATTGGGAAAAATATAAAGAAGCACATAAAGAATCTAACAAAGCAATATATAATGCAAAGATCTTATGAAATTAAAGAGATCTATGTACAGCCTTATTGAACCAATGGTTATCAAAAAGGTTTCACAAGTCCTCAAAAGCAAATAGATGTTCTTATGGCTAATAATAGCAATTTGCTCATATTTTATGAGGAGCTTGATAAGGATGATTTATTTTATATATTTAAGTATAAAGATTATTAGAACCAATCTAGAAAACAAAATCCCTTCATGTTAGATGCCATGTTAAATTCACCTTCTTATGATGATACGGTGGATGTTAAGAAGATAAAAAATTGATTGAAAATGATAGAGATTGGTGTGGCACAATGAGTTCAAGGAGAAGGATTTGAACCAACCACAAGATCATAGAGTAAGAAAGAATTTGTTCACAAATAGGGACCTATCACAATGAGCAAAATGAAAATAAATAACTTTTGAACTTTAGTTATATGATTGTTATAAAAGACTGTTATCACAATTTGTAGTTTTTTAACATTAACAATTTTTGAAGTTAGAATTTTAAAAAAAAAATGAAGGAAATGCTGCTTACTTTTGTTAAAATTTTATTAGCAGATTCAAAATAATCAAATAACCAATTTACAACATTGCATGGCTAGCCACCACATGTTTGAAGGGATGTTTACATTGGATAACCACCTCCTCCTCCGCTCATTGGCTGGCCCCTCTCTTTCTTCACTTTGATTTTTTTCTTAATCTTCTAGAATTTAATAAAACTTCTTCTAAAATAAAAAATAAGGGATTGAAGCATTTTTACTAAAATTTTAGAGTTTGTTCTAAGCAAGGAGGCTTAATGACAGGCCTCACCCATAAGGAGCTTTGGTGATCTCTTTTTGACATTGTCATATTGGTGAGTGATAGCTACAAGCATTTAAAGTTAAATCCAACTTATTTTTTTTATCATTCTCCTATAAAAAACCAGTTAAAACCCTAAAGAAAGCTCTAGGCCAACCATTGCATGAAGAAGAATTAGTCTTGTTCATTAAATTCATTTGACCAACTTACATCACTAAGAAATTTTTGAAACACTCTAGAACAAAACTAGAAACAACTCTCAATCATTCGCTAATTCTTCTAGCCCTTACTTCCACAAATAATTTCCTGCACTAAAGCCCTAATTTTACTCAAGGGGTTTTCAGCCAAAGTGTTTCCCCGTGCATAGCCAATCACCTCATGACCAAATCATATAAAAGCATCTCGACCAAACCTTTCCAAAGGCTCATACACACTACCTAACACCATTTAGAAGCCTCACAAGTCCAATCAAGCCACAATTTCGAGGGACTAAACCTACTTCACATCATTGTAATATCAGAAAACAGGAATAGGAGCATTGGAGTCCTCAACACTAACAGGTTTGGTTGATCACCAAAGACTTGCAAATGATGGAATTGAAATATATAAACAGATTTTTTTGAGAATTTTAGAATTATTTAACTCTTTTTACGTTATTTTATCTTCTATTGAAAAATTAGAGGCAAATTACTTATTTTAGTAAATTCTATGAACCATTGTATGACATGTCAACTATTTGCCCTCAAATTTCAAAACTTAGCCAATCATTCAATAAAAATCAGAATCTAAAGCTCCGTGAGTGATTCCAATTAATAAGAGACTGATCCACATTTACAATAAAAACTAGCATAAGTTCCAATCAATGTCAGGAAATCTTACATTGAAAATTTGGGCATTATTTAACTTCATGCAAGGATCTTAAGCATTAACCATTCTAACTTGTATCCAACATCAAAGTGAAGACTTAAAGATTTCCAAAATCCACTTTTAAGCATTTTCTATTTATCACAAAAAGCATCCATTACATATTTTAAGTGAAATAAAATAAAAATCCTTTCAAACTGCCAATGTTTAAAATTGCGTATTCGGGTATTGAGGCGTTTTTCATTCGTGAGGCGAGGCGTAAGCCTCAAGGCGTTTTGAGGCGTAAGCCTCAAAATCAAAAGATTGCGTAAATATAAAATGATAAATTTTTTATATACTAGTGAGTGAATAATATAAAACATAAAAAACATATGATATGAAGTGAAATCAAAATATCCCAATAATAAGACAACATGAAATATAATAGTTCAACTCAAAATTCTATCTTTCCCAAATTCCAGTATTTTTTTCATTAACATATAATTCCAATTTTAAAAAACAAATAGCAATGACATATCACATAAGAACTCATAAATCATCAACACTGTCATCGCTAAGGGGCTTTTCATTTGAATCATCATTATGATGAACTGCTCTCTCCCCTTCCTCCTCTCCTATAGAGTCCAATGTCGGGCATTTACTTTAAGATTTATGTAAGTTTTAATATATATTTACGCCTCACGCCAATGAGGCGAGGCGGGCCTCAACCAAGTTGAGGCGCAAGCCTCATAAAAAAACTCGAGGCGTAAGCATCGAGACGTTTTTTACTGGAATTGCGCAAAGGCGGGCCTCAAGGCGAGCCTCATATTGCGCAATTTTAAACCATGCAAACTGCATTGTCATTGAATAATCACAACATACATACCACCTAAGTCTGCTAGCATAAATTAAATGGATAATTTGTCATGAAGGGTAGAAGATATAGCTTTGGATAATGAGGAGAATTTCCTTAAGTTACAAGAAATGATAATGTACTTAACAACCCAAATAAGTCAAGAGCACTATGATGAAAAACCCACCACTTGCTCAAAAACATGATGAAAATGATAACCCAAAATTGAAACCCTATGAATGGATATCCACAAAGGAGAATCTATATAAAAAACTATAATATAAATAACACTCATACAAATCATGAAAATTTAAATAAAAATCATACAAATCATGAATATTTAAGACTAAAATGGTGGCATTTACATCAAGACAGTTAAAAGCTCATGAAAGAAATTATCTCACCCATGATGTAGAATTAGCACAGTGATTTTACACTTAAGATATAGAGATATTACTTATATGGAGTTAGGTGTGACGTCTTTATATATCATAAAAGTCTCAAATATATATTTAGTGAAAAAAAAATGTTAATTTAAGACGAAGACTGTGGTTACAGCTTATCAAGGATTATGATTTAAATATATAGTATCATCCTGTAGGACAAACGTGGTTTCATATGGATTAAATAGAAAGGCTTATAGTAGTGTAAATTGATTACTCGCCCAGCAGAAGCGGATAATAAAAGATATGAAAAGACTTGGGATTTAAGTAATAAATTGAAAAAGTGCAAAATTCATGTTTTAAATCATCTGATGATAAAATCAACATTGAAAGATCAGATATGTAATTTTTTATCTCAACATATTGGCTCCAAAAAATCATAAGGTGAAGGCAAGACAATAGGTAAATTTTATGTTAGATTAAGAGAAACTGGCGAAATATAAAGACAAAATCTGCATCCCAAATATTGGCATGAAGCACATCTCTCTAGTTATATCTTTCATCAAAGCAGTAATGAAGTGTATCAAGAGCTTGGAGGAATATTTTTGCGGTCACAATTAAAAAGAAATATCATAAAATTTATGAAAAAAATATGTTATATGTCAAATAATTAAAGCAAAGCATCAAAAGTTAGATGAGCAATTGCAACCTTTACGAATACCTAAATGGAAATGGGATGAAATTACAAAAGAATTTGTAATTAGATTACTTAGGTCAAGATAGAGCCATGATATTATATTGTTTATTATAGATCAATTAACAAAGTTCGCTTATTTCTTGCTAATCAAATAGACTGATTCAATGAAAAAATTAACAGAAGTATATGTTGATGCAATTGTGAGATTACATAGGCTACCAAAATCTATATTTTCTTACAAAGATATCGGATTTACCTCTAGATTATAAATGAAGATTCAAAAACATAGAATAATAAATTGACATTCAGCACTGCATTTTATCCACAAACAGACGGACAATCAGAAAGGACAAGACAAACTTTGGATGATATACTTCAGTTGTGTACTGAATTTTGGTGGAGATTAGGAATCTCATTTACCAATAATAAAATTAACTTATAATAATAGTTTTTAATCCAGTATCAAAATGGCATCATATGAAGCTTTTTATGTGAGAAAATGAAAGACTCGTTTATGTTGGGCAGATGCAGGAAGTTATCGGTACCGAGTAAGTGGATAATGCTACTAATAAAATTAGATTAATCAGAGATAGATTAAAGGTAGTACAGGATAGACAATGAAAATATTATGAAGCAAAGCACAATCAAGTTGAATTTGAAGTTAATCAATTTATTTGCAATCCAATAAAAGGTGTGTAGCGTTTTCAAAATACAAGCAAATTGAGCCCATGATTTATTGGACCTTTGATAATTATTGAAAGGATTAGAAATATGTCTTACAAGAGTTCAATGTTCACATTTATTCAACTAAGATATGCCTATTTAATTTAGATTTATATTTATTTTTCATTTAAATTTGGATGACTAAACTTTTATAAGGAGAGATTTTAAGAACTGATTGGACCGGTTCAATAGAACAGGTCCTCTAAAGCAACCGAGCAGGCGACTGCGGATGAGAGCAAAGCAGGCGAGCAAGTGTGAACTAGAGTAGAGCGAGCGAGAGCGGGTGAGAGCGAAGTGAGAAAGTGCGGGCGAGAGCAGAACAAGCAAGTGCGGGCGAGAGCAGAACAAGCGAGTGCGGGCGAGAGCAGAGCGACTGCGGGCAATAGTAGAGGAAGCGAACAATAGCAAGCGAGCAGGCGAGTGAGGGCGAGAGCAAGCGTTTGAACGAGCAATCGAGCGAGCAGCCGAGCGAACAAACTGATGTAGCACAATACTAAGCAAAAATATGTGAAATTGCTTAGGGAACAACAAGAGTTAGGTGAATTGATCTTTTAAAAAATTGTGTTTAAAATCAAAATGTTTTATGAGGAAATGATTTAAGATAATAAATTATTCAAACAAAATAACAAGCAAATAAGATTTTTTGTTTTTAAAATTTTAGAAAATAATTTTTTTAATTTCATAAACAAAAACTTCAATAAAGATTTCTCACCCAAATTTTTTCACAAGGAAAATCAAAAGTAAACAAACATATTCATTCACAAAGATAACTAAAAATAAACTAAGAAATCTACCACAAAGATAACCAAAAATAAACTAGAATGCAAAAAATAAATTATAAGAAAATAAAGTGTACATAAACCAGATTTACAGTGGTTCAGATGAAATCGACCATTACCCACTCTTTAACGGGCCTCACCTTTAGTAATTGCACTAAAAGTGACTCTCCTTTAGCCCATAAATAGGCGAAGAATTCTCCCTTACAAGGTGGATAATGACTTTTACAAACTCTGAAGAATCTCCCTCCCTTCGCCTCCTAGCTCGGCGAAGATGTTGATCCCTCCTTTAGCTCCTTCCTCAGGCGGAGATGTCAATTCCTCCTTTAGCTCCTCACTATGGCAGAGATGTTGCTCCTCCTTTAACTCATCTCTACAGCGGAGATGTCGTCCCTCATTCCGCCCCCCGACCTAGTTGAGATTCCTTTTGTGATGAGGACATCAGAAGATCAATGATCTATGGTCACGATCTGCTTTTGATTATTATTGTATTTGATGTATTTTGTTTTATATTTTATGAGTCTATTGTATTTCCTTCCGTTTCTGCCCTTGCTTAAGGGCCTCATCATGTATTTCCCTTAGGGGCAATTGTGTCTTTGTATTTTCTTTATTCCGTTGGCTATTTAAAGCCTTTCCCCCTCATCAGGTGAGGATGAAGAATTGTTAATGAAAAAATTTTCTACTTGTCTGATCTCTTAGTGAGTTCAAGAGAGGAGATTGATCTCTTAGTGAGTTCATGAGAGGAGAGACCCAAGGAGAGTGATTTGCAATACCCATCAATCTTGGTGGATTCCAAGATTCGCAGTTCTCTTTTTTCTTTCTTTTATTTTTCTTGCATCGAATTCCCTCCCCTAACTTCCCACCCGCCGGCCTCATTCCCCACAAAGTCATTCTTGGCAACTTTTCCCTAACCCGAGCCTCTCCCCTTGGGCCGCCGGCTTCCTTGGGCCGCCCAAGCCGTCGACCATCACCCACCTGATCGCCGGCCTCCCTCCCACAGCCTCCCCCCTCCACCTACCTAGCAGCCGGCTCACCTCCCAAGCCCCTAATTTGAAATTCAAATTTCAAATATTTCTTTACTCACCTTCCTAAAAATAACCTCCCTTAATTAGGAAGGTGCATTTATTTGCATTCAATTTAATATTTGAATTTCAAATATTTCCCTCCCTAATACATCCCAATGAGGGAACATCTAATTTAATCAAATCTGAATTTAATTTCATATTTGAATAAATTCCTAAAATCACTCCTTGACCCCACATACATTGAACCTAGACAATTATTTACCTCTTCATATGGCCGGTCCCCCCTCTCTCCCTTATTCTCTCTCTCACCACATTAAATCCCCTCCCCCCTAGTTACTTCAATCAATCCCTCAATTAGGAATAAGTTTTCCTTTCCCTCCCAATGTTTTGAATTCAAATTACAAAACCTGGCCCACTCTTAATTAAATCTAGAATCTATTTTCAGGTTTAATAGAATCCGTTAGAAGCCTTAGCCGCCACTTGAGAAACCTCTTCCTCAATATTTCTCCCCGTTGGAGAGTCCCTAACTGCTGTCCAAAGATTACAGCAGGTCGACCTTGCTGTCCTGCATTCCCAAGAGACATTCCTTGCTGCCCAGAGTTCCGTCAATCAGCAAATTGCTGTCCAGAAAACCCCAAACGTCCACAGCAGCTGTCCAAGGTTTCTCTAAGCCTTGTAGGTGGCTGTCCTGACTGTTCTGAGAGCTTAAAGATGCTGTCCAGTAATTTAAATAGTCCCTTGTAGTTGTCTCGCCACTCCGGAGTTCCAAATTGCTGTCTAACAACATCCAAAAGGCTCATGGCTGCTGTCCCCTTTCATTTCAACCTTCCAACGACTTTATCGGGGCTCACATCTCTCTTGTCCTTGGGTAAACTCTTCCCCCAACTCTTTTATCTTCGAAGTTACTTCTCAATTGTGGTCTTAGTAGACTCATGACAATCACGTTAATGCTTCCCCACTAAAGCCTAGTAATTAGAAGAGTTGAGTGAGGGATCTTCTTATAGAGACTAATCTTATTGTTAGCATAGGGATTTATGGTTGAAAACCAATCATGCATGCAACGTTAGATTAAATTGACTATTTTATGATTTTAACTCCTATGCGTGTGATTTGGCCTAAGCTTATTTTACCGCTCTTTGGTTTTACTTAGTTGTTTGAAATCACTTTAAAGATTTAATTATTGTGCTCTAAATATTAAGCGTGCAAACTCCTTAATTTACTCATCCTTGCATGTACGTTTTACATCATTTTGCCTCCCGACTTGGCAGAGATGTTGATCCCTCCTTTCGCCTCCAAGCCCGATGGAGATGTCATCTCTCCTTTAGCTTCTTGCTCCGACAGAGATGATAATCCCTCCTTTTGCCTCCCAGCTTGACAGAGATGTGGATACCTCCTTTCACCTTCCAGCCCAACGGAGATATCGATCCCTCCTTTCGCCTCCCAGCCCGACAGAGATGTCAATCCATCCTTTCACCTACCTTGTGAAGTGGACACACTTCAAGCTCTCTCCCAAGAAGAAAACATCTCTAATTGCCTAAGCTCTCTCTCCATCAGGACAACTGATGAGTTTATAAAAGGGGCGGGATCTTTAAAAACTCTAATTTTTAAATTTAAGTCTCTAATCAAACAATACAATTCACATATCGTACAGTACGATTTATTCATTTCCCATTTTGAAATAATATTGTACGATGAATAGTAGTGCAATACGATTATATTAATTCCATCTCTAATCGTATTGCACGAAGAATAATAATATAGCATGAAAAGTTCAATCGAATAACAAATCGTCATGGACGAACCAAGGTTTATCTAGCAAGCTCTCGATTGATCATACAGCAAGATCTTGATCGTATAATACAATCATTAACGAAGATATGATCCTGATTCAATTCCTTAATTCTCTGGATTAGATTAGGTAATTTTAATTAATGTTTGTACAATATGAAATAGTTCGTAAGTACGGTCAGTTAACTTGCTCTTACTCATTAAGCGTGCAAATTCCTTATCTAAATCAAATATTCATGCATGTCCTACATCAGTGGCCCATATTGATGTAAGCAAGCTTTGCTTCAATAATAGTTTGATGTAACCATTGGATTTAGTTTTACACACTTCACGGTTTTGACACCAGCATCAATGTCTTATTTTGCCGGCTTTGCTTCAATAATAGTCTACGGTCATTGTTTTTTGACACTTATTATCCATCAGTTGTTTTGTACTCTAGCTTTGTGTTCTTGTTGTTTTATGCTCGTAGCTTTTTCTACAACAGTAGTTTGTCACTATACTTTAGCAATGTTATTTGTTTTTTACCTTCTTTCTAGCACTATGTTCTGTCTTGTTTATTAGTAGCTTTACATTACAAGTTATATTTGATATATTGTATTAATATTTTATTTTTTTGCTTGCAGGTATATTGTACTTGCAGCAGCTCAGAGAGTTCATAGGTGGTTGAAGTTGTAGGGACTAAAGCTTGCAGTTGCAGTCTTTACTAGGACTTAAAGCTTACGAGTGGTTTGGAGCTTGCTAGGAACTAGCTTTAAATACGATTTTTGGAGCATTTCTTTCTGTTTTGGGTTTTAGTTACATAAAATTCCTCTCACTGTTTCAAATTGAGAAGATCTCGGGCATGTGGAACAAACTGGAAGGGCCGACTCAATCTCTGTTCGCATGAATCGAGTGAGCTCCGACGCATAAGGAGGAATTGGTGTCTGAGATGGACGGATGAAGGGCTTTGATGTATGACCTATTTGAGCAAGGAGGAAGGGCGGACTTCGGGTGCTGATTGTTCGCATGAGTGAAGCCGAACAGGAGCAACGGATTTGATGGATTCAAACTTATAGAGGAGGCGAACGGTGCAGGCTATTCACAGATTGGGAGGTGTTCGCTCAGGACGATCGAATATGTGAGGAGATCAATGGATGGGCTTTGCTTGCGAACGTGGGTTTGGAATCGAGCAGGATTTCTCACACAGGAGGACCATAAACATATCGTGTTTCTTGCAATCGGCTTCAGATTAGAGACGAACGAGAAGCATAGAATCGCGAAAGAAGAACCAGAAAATTAGAATTTCGAATGAATATGAATGTGAGCGTGAAAAAATTATGTTTGTTCTCTTTTACACTGTTATACATACAGCATGACAGTCATTTCAACAACGATGTAATGACGTGGGCAACATGGGTTGTGGCTTTGCCGACGTGCTGTAGTTAGTATACATTATGCATATTTTCGTTATATATATGCATATATTTATTCCAGCACGTATTGATAAGTCAAAAATTATCATTGGATCATTGAATTCATCCTTTGTAAATATCAAATGAATCCCCTTGCAGCTATTAGCGAATTATTATTTCAAATTGTTATTATTCATGAAGATGAGTATTGTATGCATTTGCTGGAAATGAACAATACAAACTCGATGACTTTTCTCTTATGAGTATTTGAGAGGCTTAATAAGATTTGAGCATTAAGAATTTATTTCTTGAGCTAATTTGATATTTGTTGGCTATATTTAAATTGAGGAAGCATTCATTGCATTTTCCAGCTTTCCATTATCAAGGAACTCATATTATTACTTCATCTCGCCTAGCACATTGTTTGGTTATGGAGTAGCCAAATTTGTTGCAATTAACATAGATTTCAAAACCCTGAGGAGGAACTTCATCTAGATGGGATTATTATTGACAGATAGTTTGTTCTTGCCTCTATTCAATTCTTGTTTTGCTTATCATTTGCTTTGAATGGGACATGTTGATTAACAGGCTAAAAATGTCATCTTCAAGTAGTTTGATGTTGTCTTGAGCTCAACATAGCCATAGGTGGGTGCTATGATGATTTTTTTTATTTTTTTTTCTATTCAAGGCATGAGCTGACTTTAGAAATCATATTGTTTGCCCATTTATCTTCATGAATTTAAATTTTAACAGGTATATGGATGCAAATATAGGATTTCACTCTCTTATGGTACTGGTTGGAGAGGCAACATACTAATGCACATTAAATAGAAAAGAAAACAAAAAAAATTGTACTTGGTACAAAAAATTAGACGATGGTCCTGTCATAAATGAAATATTAAAAGAATAAAATTATTTAAGAGAATAGAATTTTTCATATACATTTATATTAAATATTTATATGTATGTTACAACAACAACATCAAATCCTTATCCCACTACGTGGGGTCAACTACATGAATATTTTTTCTCCATTGTGTCCTTTTGAGAGTCAAATTATCATTTAAATATAATAAAGAAAGGTCATTTCTTATATTTTCTAACCAAGTTTTCCTAGATCTACCTCTATCTCTCTTAACATAGCTCAAATCTAATACATCTACTTTATGTAACCAAACCATCTATGGCAACTTTCTCTAATCTTATCTTCCACTGGAGTTGCCCTGCCTTTCACGTGTATGCTCGTTTCATATCCTATCTCTAAGAGTAAAACCACTCATCTGTGAATCTTCATATATTATTGGATCTTCCACCATATGATGTACTAGCATATCACTCTATCCAATAAGCGTCACCTTTTTTTAGACCTGTGAAACACACCACAATAGAAACCACATTTATAAGATATTTCCATACAATTTCAGTGATATGTAGAAATTAAAAAACCAATTCAGAACATCAACTTTTCTTGTCCTAAAGGTTCCAAAGCAATAGAAAGGAAATATAAATTCATCCTTTAGCCATAAGCTCATGCTTGACATTGAAGCACAACATACAAAAAGAATTCTAAATATAACTTGCAAATGCATTAAATAATTGTTGAATCAATTCGTCATAAATTGCAAAAAGAACACAAAGATAAACCTCCAAAGTTTGGCGATAATGAACCAGAACAATGTGCTCCAATTTCCTGAGGAAGAAACAACAAAGTTAGCTGACAAAAATGCTTAAAACTTGTAAGCTAGAAAGTAGCATAGGGATTTATCATAACTACAGGCAATGTAATTCAAGGAAATAAACTTTAGCAAGATGAAGTATGAAAAAAAAAATACATACTTATAAGTATTGAAGTAGAAAAATATGAATATGATAAGATACAACATACCAAAATAACGACACAAGGCTCTTAAGTGGTGAGGACTACAAAGTGATTTCCATACAAAATCTTACACTTTCAATAGTTCAGAAACATACTATGGACTCTGAGAAAATCCAAAACCAAACAGAAGAAAAGAGATTCAGAAAATCTATAATGAAAAACCACGGATCCCACCAAATGCTATCCCTCTAAGTTTAGTAAAGTATATGAGTACAAGATCTCAGCCCTCTTCACTGATATAGGGTTATTTAATATAAGAATATCGACAAAAACATATGTTGCACCAATGAAGACACGTCGGTACCGCTACGAAATGATACGGATATGGGACACGTCAACTATTAAAAGTACAGGACACGGGTACAGCACGGACACGACATTATAATTTATAAATCATGCATTCAAATTAAGAAAGCAATCAAAGCATAATATTTAAAATGACAAAAAAAATTAAAGAAACATCATAATTAGTCCTATAGCTTATAATATCAAAATAAAAGTAAGCATGAGATGTCTAATATAACATAAAAAAATATAAACATAAATTGTCTAGTACATGAAGTTTCAACTATTCAGCAGAAGGAATGATAGGATTAGCTTCTTCAGGGATTTATCTTTTGACTTCAATATCATCTTGAATAAATATCATTGCTTCCAATTCGGGCCAATTAAGTGAAAGATTAGCAATCTCCAATATTCTCATATCATCAAGGGACCCAAAAAAATCAATCTCCAACAACATCCCACATCTTGGTATCTCCTTCCATATAAATTGGGGTCTTTCTTGATAGAAGTTGAATATTTGTATGCACATAAACTAAATTTTCATCCTGTTGTGGAATAATTTTGTTCCACTTTATTTATTGTAAGGAGTATGCTCTCCAATTTCTCTCACAATATAAGAAGGACGAAACATGACCAAGAAGTTTTATGGTGATTGCTTGAAATAAAGATGTTGAAGCTCCATGAATCAACCACCACATCTTTGGATACATTTTACACCTATCATGCAAAGACTCTGGATCACCAAAGTCTTCTAAATAACCAAAAAACTTAGCAAGTTCTATATTGATCATGCTTCTCTTATACTCATTTGAAAAATAATGCTTCAAGTATGTCTTCCTCACATATGAAATTTCTAAATCTTTCTATGAGAAACTCGTTGAGGATTCTGTTGAAGCCATTCTTTAGTTGAATATCTTCAAATAATAATAATATAAAATAGAATTAGATAATCATTATTTTAATTGGACACATTTTTACCATGTCTGACACGTGCCCAAGCTTCATCGGGTGCGTGTCTGTGTCCGACACGTGTTTAATACTGCATACCTCCATAAATAGATGTATTGGTGCATCATATTCAAAACACAAGACCTAAGTTTCAAAGTTGTCCATAGGAAGAATAGAGGTGAAATAAATATCCGCAAAAAATCTCAGCTCCTTGTCAGTAAAAGGTAATCGATGAAATGACCATGATAGTGTCAAAACATCCATCAAAAAAGGATGCAAATTGTTGCACAATAAAGGCGTTCCTATCCAATTGTTGCACAGCCTGCCACATCAATATTCGTTGCTAAAATACCCAACAAGCTGTTTCCCCAATGTTAAAAGTTATACAGTTGGATTCATGCAGAGGGTTGACATACCAATTTTGAGCACCTAGTCAAATTTAAGGACAAGATAATCCTACACACAATGTTTGATATGATCAAATACTGAATTTTGTTGACCACCTAAAAGCATACAGCCTTTCCAAGCCATACCACAAGAATATTTTTTCATAAAGTTTTACAAGTAGCTTATCACCCTACCTTACAATACCACAAAAAAGTTGTCAGAACCTTCTTTGTCCAGAGGGCATCAAGAACGAAGCTCTCTAAGGCTATATTTTGAGGTTCACAAGAAAAATGTAGGAGGTATCTGATATGGATCCTTTAGTGGCGAATGTAACTAAGCAATTCTGTGGGTTGCAAATCCACTCACCTCCAAGATGTAATCAAGACCATAAACATGGGAATATAAGTACTAAGATCTCATCATAAGTTAATTTTATTCAATAGAATGGGATGCAAATGTAGAACCAATCATTTCAAACCCAATTAATAACACAAACCATAATTCACTCAGTCCAAAGAATCTTCATGACTCTACAACATCGATGCTTGACTCAGTCACAACCAGACAACCATATGAGATATCAACAGGCATAACCAACCCAATTCCACATCCCCAAACACTTCCCCACATATCTAGCATTAAAGAAGACATGTGCAACTACTCACTTTTTAAGCAGTGAATGACACATCTACTCGTCCACATACTTTGCCCATTCTGTGTGATAAAAGGCATAGCAAGCATTGACATATTAAGCTTGTCGCTGAATTCAAATTCGTAAATAAAAAATCTCTTGTTTACAAAAAGGAAATATAAGAAATATTGTTAACCTCATCACAAGAGATACAACCAAACAATTCTATAAATATCTTCCTTAATTTACACCATGGATTTCGGATGCGTTTTGGAAGTAAAAACAGCAAAATAGATAGAAGAAAAATGCATGAATACAAATATGGGGGCTGATGTTTTATTACTTCTTCAACAATAATGAAAAATACAATTGACCTACTATTCGAGAGGTAGATCGGCTGTCCCACAAATCCTAGCCGCCACTAGAAAACTCACATCAAACCCTAGAAAATAAACTCAGCACATATCTCATGATAACCCAAGATAAAACTCGCCCTTAAATAGCCCTCACACATAATAAACACAATTGGAACCTTCCTAAAAAACCTAAACAGAATATGGAAACCTTCCTAAACAATTTAGACCATCCTAAATAGCATACACACAATTAAAAAAACCTTCCAAAATAATTAAAATCTTCCTAAACAACAAAAATACAATTAGAAAACCTTCCTAAATAATTAAAACATTCATAAACAGCATGACCAAATGAGGAAATCTTCCTAAATAGCTCCCCCTTTATTTCTCCTCCTTACATAATGAATAATAACTCCCCTAGGCCCCACAAGGGGGGTTGAACTTCTCCTTCATGTTACCCCTTATTCTGCCTAGCCATATGGCGGATTTGACCAGGGCTCGGCTAGGCTATTTCAAGCGTATCAATACCCCTTCATAAGGCCCAAAGTATCATGGGGACAATTTATCATTCCTCCTAACTAGTGTCTTCTAGAGGTAGGGTCTCAGGTTCAAGCAAACCATGTCTCCTAGCTCGAAGCGTACTTCCTTTCTATGCTCATCAACCTTCCTCTTCATGATATGTTGGGCCCTCAACAGATGTCCCTTGAGCTCTGCTAACATCCTATCCCTCTCCTCTAAATATTGATCAACACTGGATACTAGTGTAGTGCTATGTAGATAATGTATTAAATGAGGTAGATCTCTCCCATAGAGAATCTTGAAAGGATGGTTCGTGTTGTTGAATGATACAAAGTGTTGTACCAATACTCATCCCAAGCGATCCACTTTTTCTTCGGCGTATCCAATACAAAGCATCACAAATAGGTCTCCATGCTTCTGTTGACCACCTTCGTTTGGTCATCTGTTTGGGGATGGTATGGCATGCTTCTCTTCAAGATTGTCCCATGTAAACGGAACAACTCCTTCCAAAAATGCCTGAGGAACACATTGTCTCTATTTGACACAATGAATTCTGGAAATCCATGTAAGCCGCGATGTACGAGTGCTTCAGAGAGATGAAGTGTGCATACAGGCTTAAGAGATCCACTACTACCACTATCACTCAAAATCCCTTCGAACGTGGTAATCCCTTGATCAAGTCCATCGTTACCTCCTCCCATACCCTCTTTGACGGAGCTAAAAGCTGTAGGAATATTCCTAGTGTCATGGCTAAGTACTTGTGTTGCTGGCACACGTCACATCTCGCCACCCAATCCTCTACATCTCGGTGCATCCTACCCAGTATAACTCCACGGATAGCCGATTGAAGGTTTTCTGAACTCCTAAGTGTCCTCCAACTACATTGTCATGAAACTCCTACAACAGCTTCGGAATGTACCCCGATGTCCTTGTTAAGACAAATCGCCCCTGATGTAGTAACTGGGGCCCCTTTAACAAGTAACCATGATAATTATCAAGCACAATTTCTTTATTTAAGGCCCTATAATCCACACAAAATCTCCAATAGTTATCCTTTTTCACCAATAGAACTAGGCTAGAAAAAGGCTCATATTGGGTCTAATAATCCCTATCGTAAGCATCTCTCTAATAAGCCTCTCTATTTCATCATTCTAAATCTGTGGATACCAGTACGATCAAACACTGATAGGAGAAACTCCCTCCTTCAAGGTAATTGTGTGCTCGTGCTCCCTAGGTGGTGGTAATCTACTAGGCTGCTAAAAATCTCAAGAAATTGCTCCAAAAGCTATTGTACACACTTAAGGACCTTGATCGAATTTGAATCTCAAACCTCCTCCAACTTTGCAACTCCACCAAGCGGTCCAGACTTGCCCCCTGTATCACCTTGACCAAGGTTTTTTTAGTGAAACCATGATTCTGCAAATGCTGGCATCTCCTCGCAGCACCATCCTCTTCCCTTCCAACTGAATCTCCATAGTCAAATTCATTCCACCTTCGTCTTCCTGATCGTTGTAACCACTTTATCCCTAGGATCACATCGGTGCTCCCCAAGTCCAAAGAAAGAAAATCCTCCACTATCTGTATGCCCTAGTGTGTCAGCACCAACTCCAACAAATTCCCCTACTCTTCTCCACTTTCCCTACCCCATTATGCCTCCAAAGCTCCCCGTATCCACCAATTTCAATCCCAACAAGTCCACACTCCAATTTAAGATAAAGTTGTAAGTAGCCCCGCTATTCACCAAGACCACCACTCGCCACTCCCCTAATCTGTCCCCTCACCTTCATCATGTGATTTGGAGTAAATATAACCACTAAGTTAAGGGACAATTCCGTAACACCAAGGTATAGGTACACTCTTGCTTCTGCTTCATCCACCAACTCTTCATTTTCAGTCTCATCCTCATCACAAACTGTAAGGGCCTAAAGTGTGCGGTTCTTGCACCAATTGTCGGGTGCATACTTCTCATCACATGAAAAGCACAAATCCTTCACACTCTTTTCCTGCACCTCTGCCTTTGCTAAGCGCTTAAAAATAGCCCCGAAGAAATCCCCCCTACCCCACTTTTCTCCCTCGGTGCCTCCTGCTGAAATGACACCATCTGGGTCCTTGGTGCCAATGAAGTCGAGGTACTCCTATCAGAGCCTCTCGTGACTCCATTCCTAATGGTCATCTTCATCTATCTGTGATCCTTCATCATCTAAGCTAGCTCCATCGTCTCCCTTAACCCCTCGGCCTCAACAATCGAAGGTATGCATGTATGTCGCCCTTTAGACCCTTCATGAAATACCTCCTCTAAAATCCCCCTCAACTGCCCCGACAGCAACTAAAATATTTCCCCATACTCCATGATGGTCCCCTCCTAAGTCAAGGCAAAGAATTGCATGTGTAAGTCTCATTACTGAATGGCTCGGAAATGCTCCAACAAGCAATCATTGAACACCTCCCAAGAGTAGATCAGATATTTAGCCTCCATCCACTGGAACCAAGCTAGGGCTTTCCCCTCCAGACATAGCCCTGCAATGGTAATCTTCTCCTCTTCATTCAACCCATTCACCGCAAAATACCTCTCCACCCGATAAACCCACCCATTGGAATCCTCCTCTTCAAATATCGGCATCTTCAACTTCCTCACCCTAACATCTTCACTTCAACTTCCTCTCCCTCCAATTGTTCCCCCTATGTATCGAGGTTGGGAATCCCACCTTTCTTCCATCCTCATGCATGATCCAATCCCTATGGCTCGACTAGACCCCCTCAATCTATAATTTCCCACTGTCCCCAATACTGGTCGGTCACCCCACCACCTCCACCACAAAATTCCCTTCTTGGTCCCCCCCTCCCCCATCTGGAAACCTTGATTTGCCCCTTATCGAAGCCCTAGGAAGTTGCTCTTAATGAAAGAAACTCTCCTTTTTGAATTCCTCCCGTTAGATCTTCTTTCCCTTAGACTTTATCAAGAGAATCCCGGTCAAATCTTGGCTAGGGTTAGCAATCAGAACTGCCAGTGGAGTTTTGGATTACATCTCCCCACCCTCCCCCCCTAAATAGCCCTCACACATAATAAATACAATTGGAACCTGTCTAAACAGCATAAACACAATTATGAAACATTCCTAAACAATTAAAATATTCCTAAATAGCATAAACACAATTAGAAAATCTTCCTAAACAACATGAACACCATTAGGAAACCTTCCTAAATAGCTCCTTGATTCATCCTTACATAATGAATAATAACTCCCTGGGCCCTAGAAGGGGGGCCAAGCTTCCTCTTCCTATTGCCCCTGATCTGTCGAGCAGATCTGGGTCGGGCTGGCCGTGCTAGTCTTGGTCAGGCTTACCAATTTCTTCGGAAGATCATAAGAAAGACTAAAAGAAAATTAGTGATTTGTTTAATGAGAAACACTATCGTTGCTAGGCCCAAGTCTTATATGAAAAAAGTGGAGAGTTGCATTGGTAGTCAACAGCCAACATAAAACTTGTCGAATAATCATGACATGAATCATTTAATACATTGTGTTAATGCTAGGGCGTTCCCTGTAAGCGACGTGTTGTATGGCCTGAATCGACGAGAAGTGTGCAAGGGCCGCAGCACTGGGCCCAGTTGCAGTGTTAAATAGGCAAGAGTTCCCACATCATGAACAAATGAGGGCAAAAAAGCTAGTCCATGATTCTAAAATTATGATAGGAACCTTCCAGGCAGATTAATATAATTAATATATATTATAATTTATATGAAGATAAATATTTTATGCATTCAGGAAACTAAAAGGTTGGAGATAAGGCTAAGGAGATCGAAAGTTTGAGATTTAAACTATGTTATTCTGTTAGGAGTCGTATTAGAAAAGGTGTATGTGTTATTATAGATAAGATTTTGAATGATAATGTTGTAAAAATTAATAAAATTTGTGATAGAATTATAGTTTTAAAGGTTATTATTAATGTTAAGATTATTAATATTATAAGTGCTTATGCTCCTCGAGTAGGTTTAGATGTCTTCAAAATTAAAATTTTGGAATGAACTAGAAGAATAAATACAAAAGATACCTCTCAACGAAAAAAAAATTAGGAAATTTAAATGGACATGTTGGTAGAGAGGTAGATGATTTTAAAAACATTCATTGTGACTATACTTTGGAGAGACTAATGAACGTGATAAGACCATATTAGATTTTTCTTTAACTTATGATTTTATAATTGCTAATATCTTATTTAAGAAATGATATGAACATCTCATCACTTATAATAATGGATATAGTAATACTCAGATTGATTAATTTCTTATAAGAAAAATAAATCATTTAGATTACAAAAATTGTAAAGTTATTCTGAGTGAAAGTTTATGTACCCAAAATCACTATTTTTTTTTGGACTTTAAGATGAATGGGCAGAAAATAAAAAATAAAGTAAATCGTTATTCTAAGATTACATAGGGGCATTTAAAAAATATTAAATAAAAAATATTTGCGAGTAAAATTCTAAATCTTAAGATTTTATCTGTGCATGAGGAAATTAATGTTATGTGGAAAAAATAGTTAGTAATATTAAGAATATTATAAAAGAAGTGCTTAGATTATCAAAGAAAAAAGCTATTAACAGTAAAAATAATTAGTGGAACCAAAATCTACAAAAAAAGATTAAAAAAAAAAAGATGAATTGTTATAAAAATTGATTTAGCTGTAAAAATTATAATAATTGAGAAAGATATAAAGAGGCATGTAAGGAGTTTAAGAAAATAATATGTGATGCAAAGATTTTTGCTTTTAATGATTTATATAATAGATTAGATGTTAAGGAAGACGAAAGATATATTTATAAGTTAGCTAAACAAAGAGATACGAGCAGTAAGGATTTAGTTTAAGTGAAGTGCATTAAAGGTGAAGATTAAAAAGTGTTTTTATTAGAAGAGTATATTCAACAAAGATGGATGAGATATTTTGCTAAACTTTTCAATGAATATTGTGAAAATGCAATAAACTTTTAGTGACCTTAGCACCCTAAATGAAAATAAACATTTTTTATCGATGTATTAGTAAAATCAAAGTTAAAGAGGTTTTAAATAAAATCAAGTGTGGAAAAGCTGTTGGACCTGATGATATTCCAATAGATATGTGGAAATGCTCAAGAGATGAAGGAATTTCTTGGCTTACTAAACTTTTTAATATTATTTTAAAGACTAAAAAGAAGCAAGATTAGTGCAGAATAAGTGCATTGGTTCATATTTCTAAGAATAAAGGTGATGCACAAGATTGTGAGAATTGCAGAGGAAATAAGTTACTCTGACATACTTTAAAACTATGGGAAAGAGTTATGGAGCATAAGTTGCGGCATGACACTAATATTTCTCAAAATCAATTTGTATTGATGTCAGGTAGGTCTACTATGAAGTTATAAATCTATAGAGGTTTCATGGAGAAGTATAGAGAGAATAAGGAGGATCTACATATGATTTTTTTTTTAATTAGATAAAGCTTATGATAAAGTTCCAAGAGAAGTGCTATGAAGAGTCCTACATAAGAAGGCTAATAATGATTATATTTAAGTCATTAAGGATATGTATGCAAGAGAATATTATTTGTGTTCAAACACAAGGTGGTTTGACTAAGTATTTTCCTATTTCAGTTGGATTACATCAAGGATCAGCCTTAAGCCCGTAACTTTTTACTTTAGTCATTGATGTTCTCACTAAACATTTGCAAGAGGTTGTACTTTGGTGTATGCTTTTTGTTGATGATATTCTTCATGTTGATAGAACTACTGATGAATGCAAAAAATTGGGATCATAGCGAGTTAGGAAATCCTTGGTAGGGGTGTCAATTCGGGTCAACCCGTCGGGTTCGGGTCGAACCCGACCCGATTCGGATCTAAACGGGTCAACCCGAACCCGACCCGGTATGAAATGGCTAATACCTTGCTAATCTTAATGTTAATTAACATGTTCAAACTTCTGAAAACGAAGAAGAAATCCCTAGGAACCAAAATAGGAGACAACGAAATTGGGATTTTGGAATTAAAATTTACGTTCACAACTTTGAGGGTAAATTGCATTCCAAAATTTACGTTCACAACTTTGAGGGTAAATTGCATTCCAAAATTTACGTTCACAACTTTGAGGGTAAATTGCATTCCAAAATTTACGTTCACAACTTTGAGGGTAAATTGCATTCCAAAATTTACGTTCACAACTTTGAGGGTAAATTGCATTCCAAAATTTACGTTCACAACTTTGAGGGTAAATTGCATTCCAAAATTTACGTTCACAACTTTGAGGGTAAATTGCAACCTGATCTATTTCTCGAATGGCTTGAAAAAATGGATCAATTTTTCATTGTAAAGAAATTCCTGAAAACATAAAGGTAAAATTTGTGAGTTTAAAATTAAACGGTCATGCTCTTACATGGTGGAAAAATTTATAAAACAACAGAGTTAGGCGTGGGAAAGAAAAGATAAAAAACTGGGAATGGATGAAAAAAAATGAGAGGAAATTTTTTACCATCTGATCACGCACGAACTTTATTTCAAGAGTTCAATAACTTTCGACAAGGAACTCAAACTGTGGAAGAATACACTGAATTGTTTTACAAACCTCAATCAAGAAATGATTTAGATGAATCTGAAGAGAAAACTGTTTCAAGATACATTAACGGTCGGTCTTAAACGGACAATTCAGGATTACTTGAACTTGCATCACGTAATAAAAGTTGACGAAGTATATCGAATGGCTTTGAAACTTGAAAAGCAACATCAAAGAGAAAGGGGTCATAACAAGATAACAGAAACTTATAAGCGGCGACCAACTGGCGGGATTAAGAGTCAAACTCAAATTTCGGTGGGAACATCGGGTATTAAAGCTAAACCTTTTGAAAATCAAAATGCTGATAAGGGAAAAGGAATTATGGGGTCTAAACCATCTAAACAACCTAGAGTAATTGGACCTTGCTATAAATGCGGGCTCTATGGTCATATTTCTGCAACTTGTAGAAAAAACAACCCACCAAGAACTAATTTCATTGAAAATGATGAAAAAGTAGAGGAAGAGGAAGAAAATAATTCTGAAACTGAAAAATGACATATAATTAGAGAAAATTGATGTCGAGGGGGATGAAGATGAAGAACTTTTGGTAATCCGATAAGTCTTAACAATAAAAATTGACAGCGGAGACAAGTGGCTTAGAAAAAACAATTTCAAAACAACTTGTATAGTTGAAGGGAAAATTTGCACTCTTATGATAGATAGTAGAAGTTCAGGAAACTTTGTATATCAACTGATGGTTGATAAACTAAAATTGAAGTTCAAACCGCTTGCTAAGCCTTATAAAATCTCTTGGTTTAAAGAGGGAGGCGAGGTTCCTATCACAAAGTAATGTGTTATTAGTTTAACAATTGAGGGATCTTTTAAAGATCAAGTTACTTGTGATGTTGTGCCTCTTGAAGTCTATCACATTCTGTTGAGTCAACCTTGGCAATTTGATAACAAAATTATTCACAACGGGGAAAAGAACACTTACTCTTTGATTCAACACAACAAGGAATTCACTCTCTATCCACAAAAACATGTGCCTGATTCTCCTGCTAAAAATAACAAAGTTGCCAAAATAAGCACTCCTGAATTACTTTTGAATGAGAATGATTTGAAACACTCTGAAGTAGCTTACTTGGTTTTGGGAAAAGAATTTGATTTTGTTCTTCAAATTCCTAATGAAATTCGACCTTTAATTGATGAGTTTTCAGATATATTAACTGAGGAACTGCATGTAGGTTTGCCACCGATGAGAGGATTTCATGGTTTGGCTTCTTTTTATCGAAAGTTTATTAAGAACTTCAGTTCTTTGATTGCTCCTATTACTGACTGTTTGAAAAATGGAATATTTAGGTGAACACCTCAAGCTGAAAATACTTTTGAATTCATTAAGAAAAAAATGAGTCAAGCTCCCATTCTTAGTTTGCCAAATTTTAAAAACAATTTTTAAATTGATTGCGATGCTTCTCATGTTAGTATTGGTGTTGTTCTTAGTCAAAAAGGAAAACATATTACTTACTTTAGTGAAAAACTAAATGATACTCGATCTAAATATTCTACTTATGATTTGGAGTTTTATGTTATTGTTCAAGCTTTGAAATGCTGAAGATGTTACTTGATTTAACTAGAATTTATTTTAAATACTAATCATGAAGCACTTCGTTTTCTGGGTTCTCAAAAAAATTTAAATAAGAGGCATGCTAAGTGAGTTTCTTTTTTGCAAGAATATACTTTTCAAATCAAACATAAAACTAGTGTTTTGAATAAGGTTGCTGATACTTTAAGTCGGAGATCTCACTTGTTGGTAACTGTTTACCCGACTATTACTTCTTTTAATTTTTTGAAAGATACTTATGCAAATGACCCTGATTTCAAAAACATTTGAGATTCTTGTCTTGCTTCTGGAACTGATCATTCTGCTCAGTTTGTTATTCATCAAGGGTTTTTGTTTAAGGGATCTAGACTTTGCATAACGAAAAATTCTTTAAGAGAATAACTTGTGCATGAACTTAATAGTGGGGGATTGAGTGGACAATTTGGGCAGGGAAAAATTGTGGCTTTAGTGGAGGAAAAATATTTCTGGCCTCAAATGAGAAAACAAATTGCTAAGCTGGTGAAACAATGCAAAATTTGTCAGACTTTTAAAGGAACTTCTCAAAATGCTGGTTTATATACTCCCATTCCAATTCCTAAAAAATCTTGGGATGATATCTCTATGGATTTTGTTTTGGGATTGCCTGTTACTTTTAGAAAGTTTGGTTCTTTTTTTGTGGTGGTAGATCAATTTAGCAAAATAGCACATTTTGTTCCTTGAAAGAAAATATCTGATACCTCATATATTGCTGATTTATTCTTTAAGGAAATTGTTCGTCTTCATGGTGTTCTTCGCACTTTTACTTCTGATAGAGATACTAGATTTATTAGTCATTTTTTTAGAACACTTTGGGCAAAATTAGAAACTACTCTTCAGTTTAGTAGTGCATATCATCCACAAACTGACGGGCAAACTGAAGTTGTAAATCAAATTTTGGGAAACCTGTTAAGATGCCTGGCAGGTGAGAAACTATCCCAATGGGATTTGATTTTGCCCCAAGCTGAATTTGCTTACAATAATTTTGTTAATTGCTCCACTGGTAAAACTCCATTCGAAATCATTTATGGCCAGCCTATACCTCACATTTTAGATAGAAACTGTTAGTCTTTGCCAAATAAAATTAGTGCTGAAGCTTCCGAAACTTCTAACCATATTAAAACTGTCCAACAGCAAGTTCTTGAAAAACTCTGAATGGCTAATGTGAAGTAGAAAACTGATGCTGACAAACATCGTAGAGAGGTTTATTTCAAAGAAGGAGATTTGGTTATGGCTTACTTTCGTCGTCAATGATTTCATGTTGGTACTTTTGGGAAATTAAGTAGGAAGAAATTTGGGCTATTTCGTGTTCTAAAAAAATTAGGCTTAAATGCTTATCTTTTGGATCTTCCTTCTACTATTGGCACACCTCTAGTGTTTAATGTTTCTGATATTTCTCTATATGAAGGAAATACTGACGATCATGTGGAACTTGAAACTTTACCACTCTCCACATTCGTTTTGAGTTATGATGAGTAGGTTGAAGATATTATGGATGTCAAAACAACTAAAACTTGGCATGGTGAACACATGAAGTTCTTAGCAAAATGTAAAAATCGCCCTTTGACGGACTGTACTTGGATGGATGCAAAAGAACTTGAAAAGCGTCATCCGAAGCTTTATAAAAGAGTGGTGGAAGTTTTCTCATCAGGAGATGAGATTTTCCCACCAGGGGGGAATTGATGCATTCAATGTTTTTACTTTATTTTTTTTTAATGTATTTTGAACAATATTAGTTGTGTTTTATGTTTTTTTTAAGCTATCCTATAATGGTTGAGCTTCCAATGATCATGGTAGGAATGTGCTAGGCATGGAATGTGAGACCTCGTTCCTTTGCTGTAGCTGTAGCTGCTGGGAAAAATGATTTTTTCCCAGGATCGTCCGGGACGATTTGATATCGTCCAGGCCGATCTGCACTGTAGAAAATATCGTCCTGAGAATAGTTCTGGGAGTCGTCCAGGACGATCGATTTTGGTCTGATCGTCCTGGGACGATCTGGCGATCGGTCGGGCCGATCCGACAAATGATATAAGAAAATGAGCTCGTTTTTGAGGAGAGAGAAAACATTTTATAAAATCAGATATTTTGAGGAGAGAGAAAGGGCGGAAAAGCAAAGGAAGAAGTCTGATTTCGGGGCCCGCGGAGCGATTTTCGTCGTTCGTTGCTGTTGGATATTTTGTTTGTCTCGCTGTAAGGATTCCGAACCTTACTTCTGTTTTCAAAGATTTTGAGGTTTTGCAAAATGGTGCTCAGATTTGTGTTTTTGTAAGTGATTTTCGTACCCGGTTTGGTACTGGCAAAGATTTCACCGCATAACTTTTGGTATGTTGTAGACGTGATTATTCTGCACGTTTTGTTTATTTTCTGGCAGATTTCGTCCGGTCCGTTTAGGTTCTGCGGAGTTTTATTTTGACTGCAATTTATTATGATGTCCGAACTGGTTTGAGCAGTAGGAGAATAGTCTTATAATGTTGCTGTGCACGTTCTGTATTAATTTGGTGAATTGTAATTTTTGGAGATTTCTGTGTAAATTCTGTAGACTGCCGTTGCTCTGCCCGATTTTCGTACGATTTCTGATTTTCCCTGAATTGATAGCTTGAATTGATGTGTATGACTATTGATATGATTGTTCTAGATTTCTTTAATATTGCTTATTGCATCGATTATTGCATTGAACTATTGGATTGATTGATGAGCTTCTTCTGAAGACAAGTGGCCAAACCTTGGCTTTGAACGGTTGTTTATAAATGGACAACGTATGGATATTCTACAACAGCATCAATATGGATTTCTAATATAACAGATGACATATACCAACTTGATAATAGCCAGTTAAGTCTGGCTTGATGTCTACAACATGCATATTGATAATTAGCCAGTTAATCTGGTTGATTGTCTACAACAGCACTAATAATAGCCAGTTATCTGGCTTTGATCCTGTCTACAACAGACTATTGTTAATAGGCTATTGTTTGTCGCTGGTCGGAGTAAGATCCATGTCATGAAATTGCATGTATATGATATGGCATTGCATAAGATTTCACCGATCTGTATTGATTTACGGTCGTATTCCCGACTTGATTTATTGATGTTAATTATATTGAATTTGATTTATTATTGAACGTCCTTACGTGATTTTAATGGGATCTTGATAGTTATCGACCTTGATTGATTCATAGATACCGGCACCAATATTAATATGGATTCTGCGTATTGATTCATAGATATTGACATGATAGATCAATAGCATGTCAGGGGGATTATGGACTATAGATATTGATTAAATGATTGATCATTGATCACTAGTATTGATTCATGCTATGGATACATTGATACATTGATTCGTCGTACCGATTATTGATTGATTGATTGAATGAATTGTTGCCGTATGGATTTGATTTATCGTAGAATAGATTTCCTTTATGAAGCTGATTGTATTGATTTGATTTCAATAGATCTTTCGCCGTATTGATTTGATCGTTTATTTGAGCCGATTGATATAATTGATTGGAAAGTGCTTTATTGATTGAGATGATTTTCCTACTGTAGCATCGTATTGATTGAACTGATAGTATTGATTGATAGACACTACTACGTTGATTGGATATGGATTGGAAGCACTTACTGATTTGATTTCCGCTATATAGACTTGATTTCATTGACGGTGGATTTCCGTATTGTATTGACTCATTGATCATGTACGATCGACTGATTTGACTTGATTCGATTAACCTGCATATTGTTTTCAATGTCGTGCTTTGATTTCAGTTGTAGGCTTTGGTGACCTGCTGGGCTTTGTAAGCTCATTATATGTGGTTAATAATTTCAGGTGCAGGGCCTCCAGCTTGAAGATCTTTCTGCCGAGTTCTGTAGCTTTTTCTTTTGTAGCCTGTACGGCTAGTGTAGATTTCTCTTTTGACTGTACTGTGACTGCTGTACTATATGTGAATTATAGTATCCGCTGCTGTTTCTTTTTTTTTTAATGTAATTATCTCTGGCTCTGGATATATGTATGTATGGCTTGATAGATGAGGAAACCGATAGAAAAAAAAAGGCAATAGAACGATCAGATGAATCCTTTCGCTACACGGATCTTGGGGTTGTCACATGGAAAGCCTTGGGTTTGCTTGCTCTTTGGTCCATTTTGTCCATGGGCTGCTTGCTGATTTCGGTTTGGTGAGGTTGTTGTTCTCGGGTGGGCCTTAGTAGCTTGGTGTTGAGTGCAAAATGTTGGATTCTACTTGGTGTTAGCTCATAAATATTTGAGCTGAAGTTTAGCTGAATGATTGGATATTAAATGCACTTCCTAGCTCACTAAATCAAAAAGGTATGCTTTATTTCAAACTCATTATTGAGAAGTTTATTGGAGTGGACTTGTGTCTCTTCCCCTCCCTTTGCCTTCTCGGTTTTCCCTTGCTGGTTGGTTTCCCGTGCTCCGCCTCTTTGTCTCCTGTGCTGTCTTTTCGGCTCCCTTGCTGGCTGGTTTCCCGTGGCCCGTTGCTTTGTCTCCTGTGCTGATTTTTCGGGTCACTTGCTGCTTGAATTCCCGTGGCTATTTGGGAGGGGGGGGGGGTTCCGTGGAATTTACCTATTTTCTGTGCAGATTTCATGTTGCTGTTTGGCCTTCTATTCGTGACTTTTGCCTTTCATTTCCCCAATTCTTATTGGATTTGGTGGAAGGTGTTATGTCATTTATCTTACCTCTTTTGCCTATAAAAATAAGTTGTTTTGGCGAATGAAAAAAAGGTTGTTGAAATTGTGAGTAAAAACTCTACAAAAACCTGAGGGTTTCTTTTTGGAAAAGCTTGAGAGCTTGTTCCACCCCCTTTCATCCTCTCTATTTCATCTTGGCTTCTAACTCATCTTCTCTACGCAAGTTCCACTCCACTTGTATCCTTCTTCATGAGCTTTGGAAGTGTATGTTGGCTGAAATTTGGAAACATTTGCCGGAGAAGTTTGGTAGGACGTTGGACTCTTTTGTAGTGGTGGACCCTCGGTTTGCAAGCCTAAGCACAAGTTTATTATATATTCCTACTCTCGTTGCATGTGAGGAGACCGCTAGTCGGTTTTACTGAGGATAGCGTTTTATGATTTTTATTTTGTTTCGTTCGATTTGGCTTTTTGTTTCTTTGAAATTTGTTTGGTTGTTTCAAACTACATTTGAATCGAGTTTGGTTTAAGTCTTATCCTGGTGTTCTCCAATTTGTCTCTTTACTCTAGTTTTGCACGCATCAAATTATTGATGCATTCAATATTTTTAGTTTATTTTTGTTTTAATGTATTTTGAACAATATTAGTTGTGTTTTATATTTTTTTAAGCTATCCTATGATGGTTGGGCTTCCAATGATCATGGTAAGAATGTGCTAGGCATGGCAAGCCTTGGGTTTGCTTGCTCTTGGGTCCATTTTGTCCTTGAGCTGCTTGCTGATTTCGGTTTGGTGAGGTTGTTGTTCCCGGGTGGGCCTTAGTAGCTTGGTGTTAGCTCATAAATGTTTGAGCTGAAGTTTAGCTCAATGATTGGAGATTAAATGTACTTCTTATCTCATTAAATAAAAAAGGTATGCTATTATTTCAAGGAGTTTATTATGGAGTGGACTTGTGCCTCTTCCCCTCCCTTTGCCTTCTCAGTTTTCCCTTGCTAGTTGGTTTCCCGTGCTCTGCCTCTTTGTCTCCTGTGCTGGCTTTTTGGGTCCCTTGCTGGTTGGTTTCCCGTGGCCTGTTGCTTTGTCTCCTGTGCTGATTTTTCGGGTCCCTTGCTGGCTGGATTCCCGTGGTTGTTTGGGGGGAATTTCATGGAATTTTCCCTATTTTCTGTGCAGAATTCCTGTGCTATTTTGGGACAAATTTCTGAACTGTTTCTGGACATAAATCTGGACTGAACTTTTGTCATTTCAATTGCTCCTTTTAATTGATTTAATTAGAGATTATGGTGGCTGTTTGGCTACCCTTTTCTTCTAAAAATAGGAGGTGTTTTGGGATGTTAAAAGAGTTGCTTATGATGAGATTTTTGGAATAGAAACCTGCGGGTTTTGTTAGAAAAGCTTGCGAGCATGTTCCACCTCTCTTCTTCTCCTCTAGGATAACTTGCGAGCTATGCCTCTCTTCGTCTCAGCTTCTAACCTCTTCTTCTCTCCATGGTGATCACTCCAAATGTATCCTTCTTCTCGATGAATGCAAGCTTTTTTAGGTGTGGTCTTTGTTCGTGTTTGTAAGTCAAAGTTTGTAAGTATTTATATGATATAAAAAGTTTAAACCCGAAAATGACGTTAATAGGTTGTCGCACGCTTTTCAAAGCGCCACGACGAGATTTAAGTGAAATTTTCAACTTTAACGGAATTTAACAAAAAAAAATTTAGAAAATCCTACGCGAAATTCTGCTCATTTTGGTATATAACACTTATACCTATTTTAGGAATTAAAATTTAATGAGGTTTCATAATACCAACTTTACCCCTAGTCTAATAAAAGGTCAAATCCACTTAAGGGTATATGAGTAATTAGCAAACCCCAATTCCTCTTAATAGCATAACCGGAAACCCTCCTCTCCATTTCACGCGTGAACTGAGCGGATCGAACGGGAGAAAGGGCGGATGGGCGGACGGCGTGGCTTCCACGAGGGCTTTCCGGCAACGATCTTCCGGCGAGAGATTTAGGTCAAATCGAAGAGGACGACGAGAGGAACACTCATGTATGATTATTTTGTAACGAATCCTTCTAAATCTCAAGTTATTTGAGATCGAATTTTCAAGGGTTTTTCCTAAAAATGTTTTTCTTCCAAAATTTCTTTAAGGAATTGTTAGGTAATGTTTAGAAAAGCATTTTAACGACAGAAATGATGTTTTTGGAGGAGTTTTTGGACATTTAAAAAGTAGGGTTTTTGACCTAAAACTTTAATTTCGTTAGACACCTTTATGAAAATGATTCCTAAGGGTTTAGGAAATGTTTTCAAAGAAGAATTTTAAGTTTTTAGCGAAAATTTTATTTTCTTAAATTTCCTAATTATTTTAATCCGAAAATTTAACATATAATTATAATTATATGTTAAGGATTAATTTTGGAGCAACATTTTAGTGAAATGGAAGATTTATGATTTTCCAAAATTTAGGTATTTATTAAATCCGAAAATATTAATTAAATTTAACAAAATTTTAGTGTTGTGTTTTGTAACATGAATCTTTTAAATAATGTTAGGTGCTGACTGTTTAGAGGAGCGACAAGTGTCGGAGCGACGTCGTACGTCGTAGAAGTCTATTTTGAAAACGTTAAGGTAGGCGTTCATACCCCAGTTAAGTTTATAAGTGCTTAAAATTTGTATGCTTGAATGAAATTTTATGTATTTACTTTTATTGCTAATTAATGTTTTAAAGTCAATGATTCTGCAAGTTCATGCCTTTATTTTATGCATTAATTGTTGGAAAGCATATGAACCATATGAAAAGCATTTGAGCATGAAAATATATGAGGCTTATGAAAGGAAATTGAACATAAATGAAAAGATTTAAATTGAATAACAATTTCATGTTGCATGTTGATCCTGAAGTGCCAAAATGGTAATGGTAAAGGGGCTGGGGTTCTTCGGAGCAAAATGGTAAGGGAAATGGCCAAAAATTTGACTGTGTACCTAATCAGTACGAATAAGGGTACTTCCGGGACGGGTGTTACATTTAGCATAAACATTCTTGCATTTGCATTACATATGAAAAAGGTGAAAGGAAAATGAAAAGAATGAAATGTTAAAGAAAAAAAATGGAAAGTAAGATTGAAAGTTCAAGGATTATGACTTACAAAATGATATGAATTAATTTCTTATTATAAAAGTTTTTGTTATAAGCATCTTATGAAATTAACTGAGCTATGAATTACCTGCTGAGCGTTGGCTCGTTCTTTATTTGAAAATATTTTTCAGGAGATAAGTGATGGCTGCACGACGACCGTAAATGTATCGTCGTAGAGGACCTCAGGAAGAAAGATTCCTTTTTATGATTTCAATTATAGTCTTTATTATGTACCTGTGTAATTTGTGAGTTTAAGTTTGAGTTTAAAGTTTACGTGATTATGAGAGTTTATGTAATTTGATGGTTTAAAATGTTTTAGCAATTGTATGTGATGACTAGTTTGAAACATTCAATTTGATGTCTCTTAGTGGCTCTTTCTTTTAATGTTGGATGACATTTATGTACTGAGTTTAAATCTATAATGAATTTGATTTATGTTTTATATGTTCTTCCGTACGACCGACTGTTCCCGCCCCGTTTTCAACGGGCTAGCCGGGCCAAGTCGTGACAAAAAGTATCTTTTTGAGTATTTTTGTGTCTTTTCTATTATCTAGGAAGTATTTGTTTTTGCTAGAAAAAATTTGGGTCCCTTCCCAAATGTTCTCTTGTATCAACTAGAGAGGGAGTTGAAGGTTAACTTCAATTATGGATGTCAACCTTAGAGACTAAAAGATTTCATTTGAGTAGATCTAAAATTGAATATAGGGAGTGTGATTTTAGTAATAATAGATATAGTTGGGGGATTGTGACATTGGATGATCAAGTCATTTATAAGAGTACATGTTTCAGATATTTGGGGTCTATTGTTCAAAGTGATTGTGAAATAGATGGAGATATTATTAGTAGAATTCAAGTTGGATGGTTGTAGTGGAGGAATGCATCGGGCTTATTGTGTAATAGAAAAGTCCCTCTCAAAATTAAGGAAAATTTCTAAAAGATGGTAGTGAGACCAATGCTTTATGGTGCAGAATGTTGGCCATTAAAAGCGAAGCATAATATAAGTTATGTGTTGTAGAGATGAGGATGCTTAGGTGGATGAGTGGCTTTAATCTTAGAGACAAGATCCAAAATAAGCATATACGTGAAAAGGTTGGAGTAGCTCCAGTGGAAGATAAGATTAGAGAGAGTTGTCTTAGATGTTTTGATCACATAAAATAACGGTCTTTCGATGACCGTGTTAGAAAAGTAGATGTATTAGATTTGACTTATGTTAAGAAAGGTAGAGATAGACCTAAAAAGGCTTTAGAAAATAATCAAATATTAGAAATGACGTTTTTAATTAGATTTAGATTAGAATTTGGCTTTTAATAGGACACAATGGAGAAAAAGAATTCATATAGCCGACCCCACATAGTGGGAAAAATGCTTGTTGTTGTTTAATGAGTAAACACCATAAGTTATAAGTCTTTTAATCTCTATTGACTTATGCCTAACACTAATTTCTTTATAAACTGTGCACATTCATCTAGGATATTCAAAAAATAATTAACCTCCTCCTAAGATGAGAAAAGTCCATTATATATATATATATAGAGAGAGAGAGAGAGAGAGAGAGAGAGATGTTGCTTATTATACATCCTATCATCGACTATGACAATATCATAAAGCTAAGATTAAGAAAGTGGGGAGAGGGAGGGATAGACCTAGGGCTATAAGTAAACCAATGCACTAAATTAAAACTTGAACAAGACTTGATTAATACTCATTCATATTCTTAGTAATTAAACAAGTTCTAATGATTTCTTAAAACTCAAAGGCTAAATAAATTGTGTTTGAACACAAATCAATTCATTTATTTATGATCATGAAAAAGGTTGTTTATTCTACAACAAGTAACTTCTTAATAGCATGATATTAAACTCCATGATAGCTCAGATATTACTCAAATAAATTCTGATAAAATATTACTTATCTACTTTTAATATATTAATTAGTTATTTATTAGTTTAGGTTACTTTCTCAGTTAACGTTTCTTATTACTACACAAATACATTTCATTATATTAGCATATCCTTTCAAGGTTATAAGTTTCATCACTTTCAGTTTCCCTAGTTACCTGAGGTTCCCTGCGAAGGAAGGATGCATTGAGCTCATGATTTTCATGAACAAACCTGTAAGAACTGAGCACATCTTCTATTTTTCTCCTTCTCAACCAACCTACAATTGATGCAATCGGCGAGCAATTTATGAGCGTATCTCATAAACC
Source organism: Dendrobium catenatum (assembly GCF_001605985.2). Lineage (NCBI taxonomy): Eukaryota > Viridiplantae > Streptophyta > Magnoliopsida > Asparagales > Orchidaceae > Dendrobium > Dendrobium catenatum. Next base: position 247,856 of record NW_021501429.1, read on the forward strand.
TAGATGCATATTCAAAAACACGCTAGGTGAGAATTAAAGCATGCCCGCATGAGAAAGGTGAAAGGCCAAGAGACTCGAATGAAGTCTTGATCAGTAAGAATTTCAAATCCTATAACTCTTGTTTTGATTTCATGACAAAATATATTAAACAACATGATTTCTCTCCCTACAATTGGCATCACTTTTATCTCTAAATTATAAACCCTCGGTTCAAAACAAACGACATATACTCTTTCTTTCTTTCATAGAGAATAATAACATAGTTTGTCATCTACTTTCAAAGGAATAATTATTTAGCTTTAAAGTATTTATATTGTAACATAAATGATGCATGCAAATTTCAGTTTATTTTAATTTTTTTTATTGTAATTTGAATGCTATAGTTTTTTTTTATTTTGTTATGCTACCCTATGATTGAAAGCATCCAATGATCATGAGTAGGTAGTGCTTGGACTTGGCAAACTTTGGGTGTGCTAGCTATTTGGGTTCTTTGGTCTTTGGACTGTTGGTTGCTTCTCGGGTTGGGCTTGGCTGCTCGGTTTTGGGCTGTGTTTTTGGGAGCTGCTTTGTTCTAGCTCATTAATACTTGAGCTGTTGTTTTAGCTCATTATTATGGAAAGTTATCCCACATTTTAGCTCATTATGTGGAGTGGATTCTTGCCCTTTCCCCTTCTCTGTGGCCCTTCGTTTTTTCCCCTCCTGGTTCTTCTTCCCGTGGCCGGTTCCTTCCCCTTTTTGGTTGTCTGTTCTGGTTCACCTGACTGCCTATTCTGGTTCCCCTGGCCATCCGTTCCTTCCCCCTTTGCTGCCTTTTCCGATTTTCTATGTGGCTGTTCGGGTGTTGTTCTGGACTGAATGTTGGCCTTCCATTTCCCCTTACCTGATTGGTTCGGTTGGAGGTGGTTTGGCTATTTGGCTGCCCCTTGAGGTGTTTTGAAGCATAAAAGGTTGTTGAATATTTGAACAAAGTCTCTTAAAAAAATCTGAGGGTTTCTTCCTTCTTGGAAAAGCTTGAGAGCTTGTTCCATTTCTCTCTTCCTCCCTATTATTTCATCTTGGGCTTCTAACCTCTTTCTTCTCTCCAAAAGTTCCACTCCACTTGTATCTTTCTCCTTGAGCTATTGGAGGTGTTGGTTGGCTGATTGGGTAACATTTATCGGAGGAGTTTTAGTGGACGTTGGACATTGTAGCTGTGGTGGACCCTTGGTTTGCAAGCCCTTAAGCACATCTTTGATATTGCCTGCTATTTCATTGCATGTGAGGAAACCGTTTGTCGGTTGTTCTGAGGGTAGTGGTTTTTATTTTTAATTTTGTTTCGTCTGTTTGGCTTTCGTTTGTTTTTAAAGCTTGTTTGGATGTTGGTATTCTAAATGTTGAATCGAGTCATGTTCTACTAGTCTTGGTGTTCTCCTCTCTTGGCTCTTTCTAATCTAGTTGCCTGCATCAATAAATCACACAGAATATCACAAATAATATATTTACAAAATTTTCAAACATTAATGCTCCTACATCAGGTGGTAAAAATATCACTAATTCCTTATGTGTAGTATGATACAAAATGTTGTCATGAATTTCATATCTAGTATATATGCCATAATAATAGTATAACATAAATGTTATGATTGAATAGTGTTAAATATTAAGTATGTCAGTGCCTCGTCTCAACATTGCAATTGGTCATAACCTATAGCTCTTGATTTGTAACAAATAAAAATAAATTCTAGTGTCGACTTCTGGTAGTCAAACCATAGATGATACTCAAGTGGAAGTTGTCGCTGGTATGGTTACAAATGTTCTTGGAGGAGTTGTGAAAGCTATTAATGATAATAATCAAGAGAACCACTTCAATAGGAGTAAAAGAAAGAGAAGTTGAATGTTGTAAAACTAAAAAATGGTATTGAAAGGTACACAGCAATCATTGCAATTTATAAATAAATAAGAATGGCAAATTCAAGGTGATCCACTTTCCACCCTCAATGAATTTAAAACATCTTATTTCTAGTTAATTTTTTATTTATAGTAAATCATCTTCACTTCTATGAGATCAAATACTGTAACCATTTTGAAGAGTTAGTGTAACCTTACTTCCTAATGATTTTTTTTTTAATAATTAGTCTATTATTAGTAAAACTGCTTATTGACTTGATGCAATCCATTATTATCTCTCCATTTCAAGGAACAACATTCCTGGTCCTTATTTAGGTCATATGACTGTAAAAATTCATGATTGAGACTTATTTATTATCTTATTTAATTGTTGTAAAATATTTAGATAATAATTTCATATTTATTAAATTACTTATTCATTTTGACAAGTAAATTATTTATCAATATACCGAGTCCAGTAATCCGTTTATTTTTTAGCTCAACCTTTTCAAGTACTCCAATTATTTTAGTCAAGCCCTAATTATAGTAAAATCTTAAAAAGACAAGTACGAGCATATTTATAAAAGCTTGGCCCAAACTCAAGCCAAATGTGAACAACTTGTAGTACATGACCAAGCCAAGTCCAATTCATAACGCACTCAGCTCGCTTGGCTCAATCACAGCCTTAAAATGTGTCAAGAGGAATTAGCAGGGATGCACAATAAGGGAAAGAGAAGCAGAGGACTAGAACAACCAGATAGTAAGGTGGTGGGTCAATTGATGACAAGAACACCAGGAAACCACTAATAAGAGTAAAAAAGAGTTGTTACATGTTTCAGGTAGCCTAAGAGACAAGTGAAAGGCAAAATCAAACAATTATAGACCACCCACACCTCTTTCAACAAACATCAGATCTTTTTAATATAGAGTCCAACCTAATTAAAGAATTTTATAACTATTGAGGTCACAATGTCCTTGATCCAAACAAGAATTACAACCCCATGGTCAACTTCTTAATGCTAATGTTACTTATTCCATTTACTGAGTAGGGCTGGAGCTTGACACCACAAATTAGAGACAGCCATGTTCAAGTTCAGGAAAATGGATGATAGCTTTAGGAAACTAAAGATGAACAAGACGCTAATAAGCCGTTAAAGAACAAACATTTTATATATTTTAAGAAATATAAAGAAAACATTTTGCCACAAACAAGCGTTTAAGACTAACCAGGAGATAAACACATTGGCGACATGAGAAGGTAATTGATGAGATGAGTGGTTACTACACAACAAATACTGGTTCTAATAAAAATCTCAGCAATAATGAAATTCCTTAAACACAAGTGGCGAACAATTTTTAGAGGCAAGAATCAGCAGAACATACTTATCAAGAAGCCAATAACACCTGCGGTAAAAGTTTGGATCATCCTCCCCACGTGCATAGTATACATGGATCCTTTCTTCGTTACCAATCTGTAATCAAAATTTATAGAAAAGGACCTTTGAGGATGTAGATATGCATTTACTTAAAAAATATCATTCTCAGCAACCACTCCAAATTTTCTTAACGTAGTAAAGCATATATGTACAAATTAAAACCATAATCAATGAAAAAGCTGCCCAGAGTGGAAAGGGGACAACCAATTGAACAAGCTAGAGCAGCATAGATACCAACGGATTGGTTTTAACTTAAAAAAAAAAACAATATATGGAGGTAAAAAAAAAAAAGTAATTTAGTACACCTTATAATCAAAAACTATTAGTAAGCTTCAAATTTCATCAATATTAAAGAAAGTGAACAAAAAGCCTGTACAAAATCCAAAACATATGTATTTCAACCATACAAAACAGAAATTTCATATGACAATTTTTGGGAAGAAAACAAGATTATATATTGTGTAAGGGTGCTTCAAAGAGATGAAATGTGCATACTTGCTCAAATGGTCTACTACTACCACGATCATTGAAAACCCTTCTAATCATGGCAACCCTTCGATGAAATCCATTGTCACTTTCTTCCACACCCTCTCTGATAGGGCTAAGGGTTGTAGTAACCCTACTAGCATCATGGCTAAGTAATTATGCTTTTGGCACACATCGCATTTGGCCACCCAGTTCTCTACATCGCGATGCATCCCTACCCAATATAACTCTGTTGATAATTGACTATATGTCTTCTTAACTCCGGAGTGCCCTCCTATCGCACTGCCATGAACAGCTTATAGTAGTATGAGAATACAACCCGAGGTCCGAGGTAACACAAACCTCCTATAATATAGTAACTCTCTCCTTCAAAACATAACATGGGTAATTGTTTAGATCCTTCAGTAGCTCGTAGCTCCTCTCTGATCTTCCTCAACTCTTCATTCTGCTCATTATCAAGTCTTAATGCCTCCCAATCTACCAACAATGGTACTAACAAGACCGCCAATTGAGGTCACTAGACTCTCCTGGACAAAGCATTTGTTGCCTTATTTTCTTGTTCTGACCGGTATTGAATCTCAAAATCATATCCAAGTAATTTGGATAGCCATCTCTGGTGCTCAATGACCATCTGTTGTTCCAACAAAAACTTCAGGCTCATCTGATTTGTCCTGACTATGAAATGTCTAACATATAAGGCTACCACTTCAGGATAGCCAAGACGATCTCCATCAGCTCCCGCTCATACACAGACTTGAGCTTTGCCTTGGTTGTGAGCACCTGGCTGGCCTCTGATCTAGCATGAATACTGCTCCTAACCCATAACATGATGCATCCGTCTCCACCACAAATGATCTCATAAAATCTGGGAATGCTAGCACAGATATATTGTGCATCACTGTCTTCAACTCCTGGAAGGCTCAGGTCACTCCTCCCCCCACTCAAAATTATCTTTTTTCAATTGCTTCGTTAAAGGTCTTGCTATAATACCATATCCCTTCACAAACTTCTGGTAGTAACCGATGAGCCCTAAGAACCCCCGCAGCTCCCTCAGGTTCTCAGGAAGAGGCTAGTCCACCATGGCCAGAATCATGGACTGGTCAGCCAACCCCTCTCTCTGGACACTACATGCCCTAAATACTCCATCTGTCATTAACCAAATCTGCACTTTTTTCAGTTGGAAAACAGTTGACTCTCCCTCAATGTCTCTATGACAGCCTTCAAGTGCTTCAGTGTTTTACCTCTGTCTTGCAATATATCAAAATGTCATCAAAAAATACTAGGACAAACCTTCGGAGATATGGCTGGAACACTGAGTTCATAAGTGATTGGAAGGTGGCAAGGCATTGGAGAGGACAAAGGGCATCCCCAGGAACTTGTAGTGCCTTTCATGTGTCCTGAAGGTCGTCTTGTGCATATCTGTTGTCTTCATCCTGATTTGATGGTAACCCGACTTCAAATCAAATTTGAAGAAGATCACAGCTCCAAATAACTCATCCAAGAGTTCATCTATCACGAAAAATTGAAATTTCTCTAGCATTGTTTCCTTGTTTAAAAAGCCTTGTAATCTATACAAAACCTCCAGTTGCCATCCTTCTTCTTCACCAATACCGGGCTATAGGACTCACACTGGGTCTAATGATCCATGCATCAATCATCTCCTTGATCAACCTCGTTATCTCATATTTCTAGATGTGGGGGTAACGGTATGGTCTGACACTGATCGGAGAAGTCCCTTTTTTCAAGTTGATGGCATATTCGTGCTTTCAAGGCAGTGGTAACCGGACCGGTGGCTTAAATACATCCTAATATTATTGCAAAATCTGTTGGACCCCCACTAGAACTTCCCTTGCCGTCTATTTTAGAACCCCTTCTATGCTTTGCAACTCTACCAAATATCCCAGCTTGCATCCTGGATTGTCCTGAGCATGGTCTTACATAAGCCGGCATACCCTTGAAGCATTACCTTTTTTGCCTTCCACCTGTGTCTCCATGGTCAATGATTTTCAGTTCACCTTCATATCCCCATAGTATGTAGCCACTTCATCCCTAAAATCACATCCGTACTTCCCAAGTCCAGGGGAAGGGAGTCTTCCACCACCTAAATATCCTACAAGGTCATCACCACCCCTTTACATATCCCCTGCTCCTCTCTATCTTGCATGTTTCCATCATCACCCCACACCCTTCCATCCAGGCTAACTTCAACCTCAATCGGTCCACCACCCAATTTGAGATGAAATTGTGCAACTCAACAATCCACCAAAACTACCATAGATTGCTCTCCAATTTTCCCCCATAACTTTCATAGTGTGATTTCGAGTAAATCCCGCCCAATTTCATAGTGTCCGCGACATCCAAATGCGACTGCTTTGTCTCCTCCAATACATCCTCCAACTCGTCCTTGCTCTCCTCTTCCCCTTCACAGACCATCAAGACTTGAAGGAGGCGATTCTTACACCTATGCCCGGGTATAGATCTCTCATCACACCTGAAGCATAGCCCTTTCGCCCGCCTATTCTGCACTTATGGTTCTGTGAGGCATTTTAAATTGCTTCCAGGATGAACTCTATTGCTCTTCTCCTTAGGTGCTTCCCTCTGAAATGATATTATCTGGGTCCTCAGTGCTACGGTTGTAGAGCTGTTTCTGTAAGCCCCTCACATGGGGTTTCCCTGGCTGGCCTTCTCCCTCTGATGTTTCTCCTCCACCTTTTGTATTAGCTCCATTATCTCTCTTAGCCTTCTAGACCTCAGCACCCTAAGCTCTTCCCTTATGTCTTCCCTAAATCCCTTCATGAAATTTCCTTTCAACCCTTCCTCAAAAATTCCCCTCAGTCTATCTGACAGCAGCTCAAACTTCTCCCGATACTCTATGTCGGTCCCATCTTGAGTTAAAGCATAGAATTTTTCGTGGAGGTCCCCTTCGCGAATGGCTCGAAAACATTCAAAAAAAACGATCATTAAATTCTCCCCAGGAAAAGATCAGATATCTAGCTTCTCTCCACTAAAACCAAGCCACTGCTTTTCCTTCCAAACATATTCATAACGCCATGAGGTTCTTCTCCTTCCGTCAGACCATTGATGGCAAAGTAACACTCCACCCGATACACCCAACTTTGAGCGTATTCCTCTCCGAAGATCGGCATCTTTAACTTCCTCGGCCTATATCCGTACCCCAATGGCTTCTTCCTTTGTTAGCTCCTCCTATGTAGTGGTGGTGTGATTCTCTCCCTTCTTCCCCTAGCAGATTTGGACCCCATGATTTGGCCCCACCATTGCTTCCTCCGATCCACCTTCCTTCCTGCCCAGTTGGTCTCCAAAAGGGTTTGGTCTCCCCCCCTTTCTACTACCCTTTCTTCTGGATACCTCGATGCACCTCCCCTTGGAATCCCTTCAGATGGTCCTTTAGGGAAAACGGCAAAACGCTGTCCACTTCCTCATCCTCCTCCTGAACTTTCTTACCTTTCCAATCAGGCCTAGGAGTAGATGGTGAAGCCTTTCATTACATCTCAATCAATTTTTTCATCATGCCTTCAATGTTTCCAAAACGCCTCTACTTGGAGGAAACCCTTCCCTCCATTACAGAAGATCTTTCCTTCGTTCTAGAATGTTTCTCCTGCATCCTAGCCCTTAAGTTGTTCCATTTCAATCTCACAAGCTTCCATCTTCTTTGCTTCCATTCACAAATTTTGGACTCCAAACTGCAAAAAACAATAAAAAATACTTGGTTAATCTATCCTCCAAACAGCAAAAATCAGCAAGGTGGAAAAACAATTTCAGCATAAATCAGTGATGGGGACTTCAACTTTCAACCTAAGACACCGCTATAATACCAATTTGAAATGCCTTGGAGTCAAACTCAGCAAGGAAAGCAGGAAATTCAACAAAAAATAGCAAAAAAGAATAGATTTAGGATGAACAATTAGTTAATTTTGAATAACTTAATAAGAAATAAAACAGACAAATGATCTACAATTAGAAGAGGTAGATCGTCTCTCCTCATCAACTTGGACGCCGCTAGAAAACCCTCACAGAAAACTACATTAGAAAAAACTTAATCAAAACCTAAGCCTAAACAAAATAGTAATCCCTATATAAGCCTCTACTCTTCCCCCCAAAAAAGCCCTAAGAAATCTCTTTTGCCTTAATTAATTCCCTCCCTATTTTGAATTCAAATTCTCTTCATTAATTCATTATTTAAACCTCCTAGCATATGGAATAATTGGTTTAATGGGGCCCACAAAGGGGGCTAAAATCCCTGTTGAACTGCCCCCCTGTAGTAGGTTTCGCACCTTGCTGTTAGGCCCAAGGTTTAAAATTCAGTAAATAAGCCTTAAGGCGGTTTTTGTCCGTGAGGCGAGGCGTAAGCCTCGAGGCGGTTTGAGACGTAAGCCTCACGGACACAGAATTGCGTAAATTAAAA
>NW_021501430.1:0-223 GCF_001605985.2 Dendrobium catenatum
GAAATTTTGGTATGTCCAGAAAGTCATTTTTGAGGGCATGCCAAATTTTTGTTTATTTTGCAAAGCTTTAGGTCATAAAAAATTGGATTGTCCTAAACTTGTTTCCAAATCCTCCCCGGTTGTTAACTTTGCCCCCCAGGACATTCCTCTTGTTCCTGTTTCTATCGAAGTTCCGATTATTTCTCTGGGTTGTGAAATTGCTGCGAAATTATGTGATGTTGTT
>NW_021501431.1:0-1074 GCF_001605985.2 Dendrobium catenatum
ATCAATGTTTAGAAAACTTAGAATAATTCTAGAAATTAGGGTACACATCCTTTTTACTTGAAACTTTGAATTTTAAACATAGTGACACTCTCAGTCAATAGAAAAATTTTCAATGGTTTTAGAAGTCATTAAAACCCTTAATTAATTTTACTAATCTTAAACCCTTAATCAAGCCATTAAAAATTCCAGAAAATGTAATAAATCCATTTTAAACCCAAAGATTATGTATAGCCCCTCTAGCTGACCAAAATCAAATCCTTAACCAACAAAAATTAAAAGCCTCTTAATTTGACAACAATTCTGCACTTAATTAAATTTTAATTTAAAAAAAAATTAATTAGTTTAATTAATTAATAATAATTAAAATTCCAAAAAAATTCCAAACACTTGCAAATCACTTCTTTGGTCATTCCTGACCTTTGAGGCAGATTTCAAGGAGTGGGGATCTCATTTGGAGCAACATTGCAAAAAAGGCCCTTTAATTAAGGATTTTTAATAATTCATTAAACACATCAAACTTTAAAAATTCATAACTAATTCAATAAAAATCTAATTGACCAAACTTACTTGCATTGAACTCATACCAAAATCTAATATTTATTAAAAATACTAAAATTCTAGAAAATCATTAATTTCAAAAAGTCAACAAATTAGTCAACTTTAAGTCAAAATCAGTTCAAAACTTCAAACATTCGTAATAAAATGTAGAAAAATCCAATTTTAGTGTACTTACTATCTAACTGCTCGTATTAGGGTCTAGTATTTTAATAAAATGCTAACTTTCTAGAAAACATTTTTAATAAAAAAAGTCAACTTTTGACCCTTTAATTAAATGATTAAAATATTCCAAAAATTCTTAAAAATTTGAAATTATTTTAAAACTCCAGAAATGTTTAACCAACTCTTAAAACTAGCAATCAAACAGTTTTAATTAAAGTTCATTAACTTTTAAACTTTAATCAAATCAAATCACTTAATTATACTGGGTACCACTAGGTAACCCAGGTCTACGAGGCTATTAGTTTAGCCCCAAGGATGGTGAAATAAACTTCACGGCCTCGGTGTGAAACAAAG
>NW_021501432.1:0-2052 GCF_001605985.2 Dendrobium catenatum
AATGTAATGCATGCAAATAGCAACTATCTTAACAGCATGACATAATCTCCTATGCCACAACCAAGAATCATCAACAATAGTTTTAAGCAAAAAGATGCAGTGCATTCAATATTATTTAAGTCAAGCATGTACACGTTGTTGATCCGCTTTCCCTGTAAAATAGTGTTGTTATTTAAATTTATAATGCATGAATTTATAAAAAATTATTGATGAAGCCCTTGTCGCAAAGTTGACTGATGTTGAGCAGGTTGTGTTTTAATCCATCTACAAGAAAAACTTTTTCAATCATAAGGTTCTTGGAATTACCAATTACACATGCGCCTATCACCTTCCTGTGGTGTTGTATCCAAGAGTAACCTTACCTCCTATCCTGATCTCTAGCAAAATGAATTGATTGGCATCACTAGTCATATGTCTAGAGCATCCGCTATCCAGGCACCAAATACTCTTATGAGGCCTTTTGTGAGAGCTCACCTACAAAATCATCAAATGTCAGATTTAGGAACCAAAGCAAGTTTGGGTCCCTTCTTATGAAAAATAGAATGTAATGCATGTGTGCTATGCTGTGAATCATACAATTTTGGTCTCCACATCTAATGTGTACTATGGTGAACAGTGCAAGTGTGTGAGATGTGTCCTAGCATGCCACATGAGAAACATCTAACACCAGGAAAATGATTTCTTAAATGGTTTAGGTTATACTGTCTCTTCCTAAGTTTTGGCTTTTGATCAAGTGTGGGTGTCATCCAATTTTTCTTAAGTGTATCCAATTTATTTTTAATCCTCAAATTAGTACCTTTTAAAGCATAATTATCAATTTTTAAATTTTGCTCTATCTCTTTAGATTTCTTAAAATCAAATTCAAGTGACGTGTCTGAAGCTTTTAATAAGTCATGCTCATCAATCAATTCATAACGCTTTTTATTTAAATCATCAAATTCATTAAGTAGAGACAAATGATTTGAATCAATTATTGAATGATCTTTAATCAAAATTCCATGATCTTTCTATAAATTCAAAAGCTCCAATTTTAAACTAGCATGAGTTTTCATGAGTTTTCTATATGATGCATGAATTTTTTAAAAAACTTCAAGGATTTGTTCATAGGTTAGTTCACAAACTTTTTCTTGATCAAGATGATCGTCTGTCATTAAACACAAGTTTGTTGTCTCTTCTCTAGGTTCTGTCTGCAATGAATCAGATGCAGAATCCGCCCAGAATGCCTTTTGAAATATCTTTTTGTCCTTCCTAAACTTGGGTTTTTCTTCACCTTTTTCCTTGCTTGAGTGAGTCTTAAGTGCAGGGCAATCAGCTTTCACATGTCCAGGCTTCCTGCATTCAAAACAAATCATATTATTAAAACTATTAAAATTTTTTTTTCTCTTATCATTACTCCAATTTTGAAGATACTTTTGCTTCTTCCTTAGAAAGATTTTGAATTGCCTTGAGATTAGGGCAAAGTCATCACTTTCAAACCCGAAGGAATAAGAGTCCGTGTTGTTGGCCTTCAGTGCCACTATTTTCTTCTTTCTTTTCTCACCTACATCAAGATTTCTTTGATTCACCCCTTGCTCGTAAGCAATGAGTGAGCCAAGTAAGTTATCAATCAAATAGGTATTCAAATCTTTAGATTAAGTGATTGTAGTGATTTTAGTATCAAAAGAGGAAGGCAGTCATCTTAAAATTTTGTTCACTTTTTCATAGTTTGAAAGTTCTCTTCCTAAGGAATACAAAGAAGTTATACTTTGAGTAAACCTTGTATATATATCAGAAACTGATTCAGAAAGTTTCATACAAAAAAGTTCGTAATTATGTAATAGAATATTCAAACGAGATTGCTTAACTTCATTGGTTCCTTCATAAGTAATGCACAATCTTTCCCAAATCTCTTTACCAGTAGAGCAAGTAGAAACATGCATGTAATCTTCAAGTTTTAAAGCACAAAAAAATAGTTCAAACACTTCGCATTAAGTTGTGCTAAATCTCTTTCATCAAAAGTCCATTCAGTAAAAGTCACTTCAGTTTTAATTCCATTAAGTTCACGAGAAGGTG
>NW_021501433.1:0-245 GCF_001605985.2 Dendrobium catenatum
ATATATATATATTTGGAATATATTCTGCTTCTCCCATCTCCTCCCCTTATGGTGATAATGTTGATGGAGGTTCTACTTTTGCTCATCCTGATGTTAAGTTTAGGTCGTTTGGAATGGAACATGAGGAGGATGACGGTTCTCCCATCCCTTCTTCGGATGCAGAGCTGCTACCTTTTAATGTGAATTCATTTATTAATATTCTGATTTCTATTATTTCAAATGATGTTTTAAAAGCTCAATTGTCG
>NW_021501434.1:0-519 GCF_001605985.2 Dendrobium catenatum
AACTCCTCTTTGTTGGTCCTGAGGAACTCGGTCAGAGATTCATTCTATGCGGGAGCCAACAGAGTATAAAGGACCGCCCATCCAAAGGTCTTGGAGGTTCGCGATTCTCAGAATCAGAAGGCTTCCAAGCCAGGCAAGCAGTTCTCTCTTGTTCCCTCCTCGCCGGGAGATGTTCCATTCTTCCCATGGGTATGGGGATGTCTCCAAAAGTAGGGTTCATATATCAATTGTCTCTCGAAGGGGGAGACCTCTCGCTACAGATACTGTCAAAAAACATCTTGAACATCCGGGAAAGCCAGAGACCGATGCTTGCTTCAAGGTCGAAAAACTATGATGGCAAGACGGGAGGAGGAGATTTATACGATTACCTAAAAAAAAGGATTTGGTAGGGGATGCATCTCTCAAAGGCAACTTTTGAAGTCTTATGTTCCGGAAGGTCGAAGACTTCACAACTATGTTTGTCTGGCCCTCATCCCATTCTTTGCTCTCAAAGGCGGCAGGTGGCAGCAGAGAAAATCC
>NW_021501435.1:0-259 GCF_001605985.2 Dendrobium catenatum
ATGCTTCACTGAAAGGACTGGGATGTGTCCTGATGCAAAATGGAAGGGTAATTGCTTATGCTTCAAGACAGTTGAAATCACATGAGAAGAATTACCCGACACATAATCTGGAGTTAGCCGCAGTTGTCTTTGCTTTGAAGATTTGGCGTCATTATCTGTATGGCGTTAGATGTGAGATCTTCACTGATCATAAGAGCCTGAAGTATATTTTCACTCAGAAGAATCTGAATCTGAGACAGAGAAGATGGCTCGAGTTGAT
>NW_021501436.1:0-386 GCF_001605985.2 Dendrobium catenatum
CGAATGCGCACTTGGCAGGATTGAGACGCATGTTATAGGATCGAAGGAGGGAGAAGCACCGTTCTAAATCAGATATATGATGTAATTTTTCAAGACTTTTTACCAACATATCATCTACATATACCTCCATAGTTCGCCCTATAAGATCTTTAAAAACCTTATTCATAAGGCGTTGATATGTGGCTCCAGCATTCTTGAGTCCAAATGGTATGACCCGATAGCAGTATAGTCCTTTATCTGTTTGAAAAGCTGTTGCTTCCTCATCTATGGGATCCATCTTTATCTGGTTGTAGCCAGAGTATGCATCCATGAAGCTCAGTATTTGGTGCCCAGACGTGGCATCGACCAATTGGTCAATACGAGGGAGCGGAAAACTATCCTTCGGG
>NW_021501437.1:0-224 GCF_001605985.2 Dendrobium catenatum
TATTTATTATGTATCGTACTGTACGATCCACCTATTCGTACAGTACGAAACTTTTGGTCAAAAGTCGTATTGAGGGCCTCGGGACGATCGATATTCGCCTGATCGTACTGTACGATACGTATCGTACTGTACGATTTGACTGCCTTTTCCTGAAATAACTCGTCAGAATATTAATTGGATATCGTAATGTACGATCCCCATATTGTACTGTACGATTTACGGAA
>NW_021501438.1:0-367 GCF_001605985.2 Dendrobium catenatum
AATGAAGCAAAGGGAGATGTGAGCGAAAAGATCCATTACCAGGTAAGAGATGTGGACAGGATTGATGATTCTAGAGACAGTTATCCCACACTCTTTGTAACGATGGTAGGCAGCTTCATCTTCAGCTTCCCTAAAACGAGGGTCAATCCTTGCCCTCGAATAACTCCCAGAAGTTTGTCGGACGCGTTTCCCACCAGCCATAGTGAGGACTAAGAAAAAACACAAGAGGAGAAAGGGTGAAGAGTGAAAAATCATGGCTGGAACGGCCTGAATTTAAAGAAACGGCCATATCATCCTGGCCGATCGCCGAATCGTCCAGGCTGATATGGCACAATAATTACGTACAGGCCGATTGGTCAAAAAGGCG
>NW_021501439.1:0-1176 GCF_001605985.2 Dendrobium catenatum
GGACATATAACTCACACCTGTACTTTGAAGATGAAAACTTATTTGGTGTGGAAACCTAAGATGCATAAACTTAGACATATCATATATGCATCTGATTATAAATTGCCAAAAGGAGAACCCAAACTTGTTTGTGTTCTCAGGTCTAATGTTTGATAATTTTGCAGGGTCGCTCTCATACAAGACCTCGTGAGAGCATATGGTACTTGGACAGCGAATGTTCAAAGCATATGACTGGAGATACTACTCTATTCATAATGCTGGAAGCTAGAAGTGGAGGCAAGGTTACACTTGAAGATAATACCACAATGAAGGTGGTTGGATCAGGTATGATTGAAAATCTTAATAACTTTTTTATAAACAATGTTTTATTGGTTGAAGGCTTAAAGCATAATTTGTTAAGTATAAGTAAGCTTTGTGATAAAGGTTATTGTGTAAAATTTTTCCCTACTAGCTGCATATTAAGCCTAAACGGAAAAGATGTTTTGAATGAAAAAATGGTAAACAATATTTATATATTAGATTTGAACTACATTCAATCTCCTACTGCTTTTTTTTTTTTTTTTTTTTTTTTTTTGAAAATAGTATCTAATGAGTCATGGCTTTGGCATAGGAGACTTTGTCATTCTAGCATGAAAAACCTTAGTAGAATTACCCAAAAGAACTTAGTGAGAGGTATACTTAAACTAGACTTTAATAAAGACCACCTTTGTGATGCATGACAACTAGGAAAGCAAGTGAAGTCCTATTTTCAGTCCAATAAGGATCTTAAAACTAGTAAACCATTGGAGATTTTGCATATGGATCTTTTTGGACCTGTTGGAACTGTGAGTCTAAGAGGGAAGGTATACATATTTGTGATTGTAGATGATTACTCAAGATTCACATGGGTTAGATTTCTATTTCATAAGAGTGAATCATTTGAGGACTTTAGAAATTTTTCGACTTGGATTCAAAGAAAACTAGGGTGTGTAATTATTTCTATACAAAGTGATCATGGAGGAGAATTTGAGAATGAGAAATTTGATGAATTTTATAAGGAGAAAGGAATTGATCACAATTTTTCTACACCTAGAACCCCTCAGCAGAATGGTGTAGTCGAAAGGAAAAACAAAACATTAATAGAAGCAGCCCGAGCAATATTGGCAGAATACTCACTTCATAAATATTTTTGGGCTG
>NW_021501440.1:0-889 GCF_001605985.2 Dendrobium catenatum
GATCACTTCCTATAGCTCTGTCTTACAATCCAAATTCTAAATTCCAAAACCATTGCTCTGATACCACTACAAAGGCCTGTCACGACCCAACCCGACCGGGACGGGTCCTGCTCGCATCGGGTCGTGAGGCCGGATTCAAAACTAACTGAACTAATTCCAGGATCTGGCTTTGGAATTTGATTCAGAACTTTCTTCCAAACATACAGACAAAAACAGACGCACACAGAGCTACTATAAACATCAAATGCAGCGGAACAGATCATCTATCTTTTTTTTCTTCGTTAAAAGAATCATATATAAATACAGCTCATGGCTTAGACAGAAAGAAACAGAACAGAAAAGTCATGACTGTACAAAAATAAAAAGGACAAAATACCTATAACGGATCAGACTCTGAACTTCTATTCCTGGACTTCCTTCCCCTTCTCAGAACCTGAAAATCACGCAAAAAATAAGGATGAGCTTCAACAGCTCAGCAAGACAACAAACCTCCAATCAAAATCCTTAGAGTCCACATCAAACATAACAAAAATAAATCCAAACATAAATCAGAATACGGAACTGACAGAGCAGAACAGAATGAATCAAATCAGAACAGAAATCATACAGATCGGATCAAATCAGAACAGAACAATACATTATATCAGAGCTGACAGAACGTACAGAAATCAGAAATCAGAAATCAAATTAAATCATATCAGATCAGAAGTCATATCTGAACAGACAGAATCGTACATCAGAATCAGAATACAGATCAGATCAATTTATATCGTATGGAAATTAGAAATCATATCAATTCAGAACATATCAAAAGTCAGAACAGATTCCCAGACACTGATAGAATCTCAACAGATTCTGGCCCCTTATGCCTCCCTTCCCAGACACTGAT
>NW_021501441.1:0-485 GCF_001605985.2 Dendrobium catenatum
TGAACTCTTTAGGTAAGCATTAAGGTGACATTGACTCGGACTCTTCCGAAGGATGAAAATAATTTCCTAAAATAGCTTTCTAATTTAGGAAAGATGACAAGATGAATACGACTACAGGGAACAATAAAAGAAACAAAACAAAAACAAAGATAGAAGACAAGAACCGCGAGCCTCGGACTCTTCCGAAGACTGACGGGTGATGTTTTTCCCTTCTCCAAAGGACTTCAAATCACGAGCCCGGACCCATCCTACGGCTGGTGAAGACTCTGATTCCTCTCCATAGAAATCTCACAAATGCTCTCTCACAAAAACACAAGTGTGGACACCAATTTTTAATATAAATTCTTCATCCCTATTACAATAGCTTAAGGTCCTATATATAGGCCACAACATGAGAAAAAAATCAAAATTACAAAATTGCTCCTTGGGCCACAACACTCACATAAAATATCCTAGGGGTAAAACAGGAAATACATCAAATAAGA
>NW_021501442.1:0-928 GCF_001605985.2 Dendrobium catenatum
TATTTTGGACTGATGATATAAAGAGTATATTAAGTAGTAATATCGACTATTATACTTTATTAAATATAATGATATTTTTAATCTCTCTTATTTTTCAATTAATGCATATATTGATCATGTGTGTAGTTAAAATCTAGTGTGATGTATAACCTCGTTGAAGAAATACAAAAACAATTAGAAATATTGAACTAGAATATTGATATACCTAGACATAGGAGATTTGAATATTCAAGGTTATATGAAGATAGTAAAATTGTAGGAAGATTAATAATCTTTTGTTTCACCCCTACAAACTCGACAGAGATTTAGGGATGCACATACTCTGATCCACATCTATAATTAAGTGTCTCATTAGAAAAAAGAAATTATTTACACGCATCAGTCTAAAACATTTTATCAAAAATATTGCATAAACTATTTTTACTTATTTTCATTCATTGTAGGAACTCAAAAACTTCATTTTTATTTCAATAGAATAAATTTATGCATTTGGATTAAACAATAGTAATTTTATTGCAGTGTAGTAGATCACTTTTTGGTGGGTTCGATATTCTACTCAATTACTTTATTATTTGATTCGACATATATACTTATGTAAATTAATGACCTCTTTTAAATTTTATATATGAAAAAAATCTAAGCATATTTTAAATTCAACAAGCTTTATATCAGCTCATCATGATCTTATCACATCGTACATGACCCCCACCCTTTTTGAGGATTCACATAATTAATGAAAATATAAGAAATGGCGAATGGTGAAAGTTTGTCAGCACATTAAGAGGGTGTCAAAAATTGATCTGATTTGAACCTGATACAAAAAAATTATTATAATATAGATATTGTTACTTTAATTATAATAAATTTTCTCCTAATTTTATGGGCAGTGTATATATGAAAATAAGAAGTTTCTTATTTAATTATAATT
>NW_021501443.1:0-234 GCF_001605985.2 Dendrobium catenatum
GGAAGGCCCAGCTCCCCTATTTTCCCCCAAATGGGGGATATGCCGGGGTGCTGCCGAAATTTTCACTGAAATGTACAAAGGCTTGAGCAATTCGAAGACCTTCTTGGGCAATAACATAGAAGACCCGTACTTGAACAAAAATGCACAGAACTTGAACCAAATGACCAGAGGACTTGTAAGAACAACAAAGAACAAGAATTTGAACCTGAACAAACTCCAAATGATTTCTAAAAA
>NW_021501444.1:0-655 GCF_001605985.2 Dendrobium catenatum
AGAGGTTTGAAGAGGTTTGGAGTTAGTTTGATACAAAAATAAGAAAATCCCTTTAATTTAGCAATTAAATAATTACAAAAAAACTCTAAATTGGCCAAACTCAAAGAAAATGGGCTCATTCTTGGGTCTTGTATTTATAAAAAATACCAAACCCTTAGAATTCCTTGAAAATAAAAAAGTCAATATTTTGGTCAAATCTAGTTCATTAAAACACATTAAAATTTGGATAAGAGGTCATTAATTTAGTAATCAAAATTATGATGATAGAACGATATATCTTCCCAAAGATATAAAATATCGTTCACTATCAGTCATTTGAATATGATGATAATAATCATTAAATTGTATTTTCCCAAGGAAAATTAATTGAATTTTAAAAAAAAAACTTAATTTTGAAAAATTAATTTGGGTTCTAAATCTCCTATTAGGGCATTCCCTCGTGGTTAATTACATCGTATGAAAATGAAGTTTTCTATAAATACTCTCAGCTAAAATAATGATAGAAATTTATTTTTGACATTTCAAGGATTGATATTAGAGGAGGTTAGGGGTGTCAAAATCTGACACGACCCAACCCGAACCTGACTCAAAAAATTTTGAGTTTGAGTCATTCCATTTAACATATGGGTCAGGTTTAGGTTGACCTGGAAACTCG
>NW_021501445.1:0-825 GCF_001605985.2 Dendrobium catenatum
TGAACACTTTATGTGGGGATGCTACCCCTGTTTGTTTCATTGGCGTCTTCCGGTCACCAAAAGCAAGGGAGAAGCTGGATAATATTCTGTCAGCTGTGAGTATCAAACTCAACAAATTTCTCAATTGTAATTCTTAGAAGGGAGATTTACATACATTTGTTTTACAAAAACTTGCATGTTAGATTAGGGGTGTCAATTCGGTCGGATTTGGGTCGAATCCGAGTTGACCCGGCTCCAAATAGGTCAACTTGAATCCGACCCATTTTTTGTAAACGGGTCGGCTTTTTCAACCCGGATTAACAAATCTCAAACTCGCGGGTTCCGATCGCTACTCCTGCGGCGCAGTTGCAGCGGCGGCGGCGGTGGTGGCACACGAACGTCGCGAAGTGACACAACGACGCACTCGACGCTTCAGGACTCGCGCGAAGTGATTGGCGACTGCAACTCGACACTTCTGGCAATGCGGGTAGCAGACGCAAGCAGAGGGTTTCCGGGTCATTTTTGGGTTGTCGGGTCAACCCAAATCCGATCCATTTTTTTGAAACGGATCAGTTTGTTGAATCCGAACTCAACCCATTTCACAAACAGGTCGACCCGAATCTGAATTTTTTTGGTTCGGGTTTTGGGTCGTGCCATAAATTGACACCCCTATGTTAGATTTATAAATACAAAATGCTTCAAGAATTTATTTGTAAGTCACTTCCTGTAAAACCAGGCAAGTACTTTTGAGAGTTTAACTTGTTTCTTTTGCTCGATTCAGTTGTCTCGGAAGACACTAGTGAGGAAAAAGAGCCAAGGCTTGGGTCATGGTGATTCAATTTCTTA
>NW_021501446.1:0-235 GCF_001605985.2 Dendrobium catenatum
CTTGGTGGATTCTCCCGACCTCTTCCATACAGGTTAATGTCATCGAGCATGACTCTTACATACAACCTCGGAAAGGTCTCATATCCTTGGTGGATTCTCCCGACCTCTTTCACACAGGTTAACGTCATCGAATAAATGCTCCGACATACAACATCGAAAAGGTCGTACATCCTTGGCAGATTCTCTCGACCTCTTCCGCACAGGTTAACGTCGTCGAACAAATGTTCTCACATAC
>NW_021501447.1:0-268 GCF_001605985.2 Dendrobium catenatum
CGAATCCTTTCACTATTGATATCTGGGGCATCACATGTCCTCTCGGCCTTTATTGCTCAATTACCATATTCTATCAACTTTGTTGCTAATGTGTATTATAAATCTATCTTTCCAGCTTTTGATTAATTTGTGCTTTCTGACATTATATAGTGGATTTGGTTTGCATAACATTCAATTAGACAAGTTTTATTTTATTATTATTATTATTATGCATTATAAATAATGCCTCATCAACTAGATGTCCTTAAATAAGAATAATAACTTTAAA
>NW_021501448.1:0-273 GCF_001605985.2 Dendrobium catenatum
TTTCACTTCATTGCACATCACTTAAATCTTTTAGCAACAATTATTTATGGTTATATTATATCACATGCACTCATATTAGTCATTTTTGTCCTTTCTAATTTGAAACCCTAGTTTTGATATTTTGCTACTGATTGTGAAGTATATGGTGGTAGGCCTAACAAAGGATGATAGGGTGAACTTATGGTTCCATTCTTGTGGTGGCAATACTAGAAAAATTATTATGTACGATCATTGGACTTTTCAGAGGCAAATTAGGATGGGGCACATCACCCC
>NW_021501449.1:0-324 GCF_001605985.2 Dendrobium catenatum
CTAAGTTAGATTTCACAAAGGATCATTTATGTGATGTTTGACAACTAGAAAAACAAGTCAAATCATCCTTCCACTCAATTAGAGATGTGATCACTGCTAGGCCACTAGAAATCCTACATATATGGACTTATTTGGACCCGTTAGTACAGCCAGCCTAGGTGGAAAAAAATTATGGATTTGTGATTGTAGATGACTTCATTAGATTCACTTGGGTAAGATTCTTAGAACATAAAAATGAGTCTTTTGAGGAATTTAAGGTTTTCTCCACATGGATTCAACGGAAATTTGGTTGTGAAATCTCAACAATTCATAGCGATCATGGTG
>NW_021501450.1:0-1135 GCF_001605985.2 Dendrobium catenatum
CAAAGTTAATTTAAATTAATTGATTGATAAAAAAAAATCAAATCAAAATCAAATCAAGTTTTAAAATTTGAGAACTTTTTTAAAATTTTGAAATTTTTTAAATCCGAGAGCATATGAAATCGAAAAAATTTAAAAAAATTTGTGAGCAATTTAAATGAAAATTTTGGATCCTTAATTTTTAAAATGTGAGATCAAGTTTTTACAAAAAAGTTTTAGAATGATTTGTATTCAAGAGCTATCATTTAAAATTCGAGAATACTAAAATTTAATGGTTAATTAGAACAATTATAAAACAAATGCAAAAAATCAAAATGGAGGTGGAAGAATATTTTGTTTTACTATTTGACATATACAAACCCAACCATGTACAAAAATTCAGAAATCTCAAACAACTGTACAAGCTCTCTCAAACAAAAGCTATCTCAAGCTCTCAAACTCCCCAAAACTCTTATACAAATTACTCCCGAAAACTATCAATTTGAACTCTACAAACTGCTCTCCAAAGTCCTCATATACAAACTTCTGTGGCTACTTGTGGACTCTATCTCCTGAACTGCTGCAAGCACCACTTGCCTGCAAACAAGCAATCAAAAATCATTGCAGCATAAATAAATTAAATCAATGCGGGAAAGTGGTAAATCCAACTACTACAAGTAAAACAAAGTACTGAAAGCAGGAAATGTTAAGTACAAAAAAGCTAGCAGTGTAACAGTACTAGAAAACTAGAAGAGTACTGAACTGTTGTAGTAAGAAAAGGCTACAAGAACAGAACAAATAAATAAAACACTAACACAAGTGTAAAACCTCTCAAAATAAGATGTTGGTGTCAAACTCAACAAATAAACAATCAAATCCACAAAAATTGGGCAGCCTCATTCATAGGAGCTTGGTTGTAAGACCCACTATCCAACAACTTTCGTATGAAAGCCATAAGCCCGACCTTAGAGGGAAGTTTTAGTTAAAATTGACCTAATTCCTAACCCCCAATTAAAACCCTGGCCACTTCTAATAAAAGTCGTAAGTCTGATCTATGGGGGAAGTGTTTAGGTGATGACACAAACCTAGACCCCTCACCTGGGCATCCTAGTCTAAAAAGAATAGGTTGTAAGACCCACAACTCGGGCCACTTAGCTTA
>NW_021501451.1:0-208 GCF_001605985.2 Dendrobium catenatum
ATGAAGTATCTTGATTGTACTAAATACAAAAGGAGGGAACTTCTCAAGGAAAGAGAAGTGGTGTACAAGGATGTTCTCCAATCTTATTGAAGAGAACAACTTCTCCACCTTACTAGGAGTAGAAGTAATAGATAGTGGAATTCATGGGGAGTGGACTCCAGGGAGTGGACATAGGTCACGTTGATCAAACCACTATAAAAATTTCCTA
>NW_021501452.1:0-604 GCF_001605985.2 Dendrobium catenatum
TCGGTTCCTAAAATTCTACAGGACGTAACCAACTGACATAAGTCGGTTCAGTTCGTCCTGGGAAGAACAGGTTTCGTCCTGGGATGATGTTATACAAAGAGTTTCGTCCAGGGACAAAAATTTATTTCGTCCTGTATGATTTCATACAGAGAGCTTCGTCCAAGGACAAAAATTTATTTCGTCCTATACAATTTCATACAGAGAGCTTCGTCCCGATACGAACCATATTTTTCGTCTGGATGAACAGTGCAAAGTGAGAATCCCGAGACGTTTGTCCCGGGACGAATATTAAATTCGTCCCGGATGATTAGGACTTAGAAAATTTTCTACCCACCTATTTGATCCATTGCTCTTTTGAGGGGTTAATTAACATGATCATCCCGTACGAACCAGGTTCGTCCCGTACGACCAGTTAACAAAAATTGTTCCCCAAGAGTGTGTGTTGTGATTTTTAACTCAATTACAATCACTCCCTCTTATTTAAAAACTTATAATTTACAAATGAATAATTTAAAGTCTTCATCGCTTGGAGTTGATTTTCTTGAAATGTTAGTACACACTAGAGCAAAAAAATAAATCTTCCAAAAAGTGTTAGGAGATATAT
>NW_021501453.1:0-361 GCF_001605985.2 Dendrobium catenatum
CGAATTATGGAGGTCAACCTTAGAGTCTAAAGGTTTTAATTTGAGTAGATCTAAAACCAAATACATTGAGTGTAATTTTAGCAGTAATAGATCTAGTGGAGGTTTGTGACTTTGAGCGATCAAGTCATTAATAAATGTACTTGTTTTAGATATCTTGGGTTCATTGTTCAGAGTGAGGGTGAAATAGATGGGGATATTATTAGTAGAATTCAAGTTGAATGGTTGAAGTAGAGGAATGCTACAGGTTTGTTGTGTGATAGAAAAGTACCACTCAAATTCTAAAACTTAAGGAAAAATTTTATATGATGGTGGTGAGACCTGAGGGATCCATGGAGTCCATCTTGGCACCAACACCATCCCG
>NW_021501454.1:0-215 GCF_001605985.2 Dendrobium catenatum
AGAGATGTATTGAAATGGCGGATGGTGGTGTTAAAACCCTTTCCCCTCTTTTGTTATCTGACTTTTACTTTGTCCCATCAAAGATGAAGGGTCAAAAGATGAATAAAAAACATCCTTCTACTTCTGTCTTGATGATTGGCCATGAACCTCAAATGCAAATTGATGACTCTCCTATTTTAAATCGAACTCATAATGAAATAAATCTTGATGTTAAT
>NW_021501455.1:0-865 GCF_001605985.2 Dendrobium catenatum
ACATTATTAATGGAAGCATTCAAAAAATATATAAAGTTATCCAAAAAATTTAGATGAGAAATAGGTATGCCACTAACAGTACAAAAATAAAGAGTATGATACCTTTTATAAAGCTCCTCAAGGACTCTGGAAAGATATTCCATAGTAATTATAAAATGAGAAGGCGATAAGGGATCTTCTTGTCTTAGCCCATGAGCAGATTTTAAAAAATCATAATTTCTTCCATTAATGATTAGTTAGAAAAGTAACAATTTTCAATACTATTCTTAATAAGTATGATGAAACATTGACTAAAACCAAAAAGAGACATCAAATTGTAAAAAAAATTCCAGTTCAAATTATCATAAGCTTTAGTAATATCCAGTTTAAAAATGAGATTCTTCCCAGTCTCCTTAGCATTGACATCATGAACAATCTCTTGAGCCAAGAGAATTTTATTAAAAATACTCCAACCTTTGACAAACCCCGCTTGATTGTAAGAGATGATTCTAGGTAAAATGTTCATTAATCTAGAAGCAATTATTTTAGAGACAAATTTATTAAAGAAAGTACAAATACTAATATGTCTAAAATTATTCTAGTTGATGGTAGAATCTTTTATTAGGAATTAAAACAATATTAGTAGAAGAGAAAAACTTAGGAAAAGAATTTCCAACAAAAAAAGTCTTTCACAACTCTAAGGACCTATTTTAATCTACTCAACTTGTCCCTAAGATGATACATACCCTTAATATTGTTATCAGGAGAGATAGTGGCATGCCAATTATTGTAAACCACATTCATAAATTCCTTATGAGTTAACCACATGTTTTGAAATCTACAG
Organism: Dendrobium catenatum; assembly: GCF_001605985.2. Classification (NCBI taxonomy): domain Eukaryota; kingdom Viridiplantae; phylum Streptophyta; class Magnoliopsida; order Asparagales; family Orchidaceae; genus Dendrobium; species Dendrobium catenatum. The sequence goes on from NW_021501455.1 coordinate 824, forward strand.
GCCGAGGGGACATTTGTTTTATTAGCACATATGGTCAAAAGT
>NW_021501456.1:0-293 GCF_001605985.2 Dendrobium catenatum
AGGATGCATGCTCCCTATAGGATAGAGACATCAAAATAAAAATTTAGCGACACATTTTCCTAGGTTTAATTTTCTTTAATCTACTAATAATCAACCAACCGATCTTAATCTAATTCTTAAAATATAGTAAAACACTTAAGTCTTAATGAAGTTATAATTAGCATTCATAAACATTAAATTGTAAATCTAAAACACAAATCTAAACTAATTCTAACTAAATTAATAATAATCTCCTAACCAACCTAAAGTTTAAAAAAGGTAGACTTTAATTAGGAGATTCAAACCTAAGCTAA
>NW_021501457.1:0-351 GCF_001605985.2 Dendrobium catenatum
TTGCATACTGATGGGACATGTCTCTAGAGGCTACCCTTCAAAGTTGAACCCATTCTGAAATCTCTAACCCCATAAACTAAATCAAAATCTAAAGGCTGTAAAACCTTCAAATATTTACAGCCTATGCCACTGGACTTGTTACCCAGTAAATCCTGACCTTAGAGCCTTCACCAAAGCCTATAATCACTTCCAGACCATTAATCCTGAAATATTGAACATTAAACTGCACTTTGGCAGATCCATCTTGACCCCTAGTTGATCAGGGATCAAAATGACCAAAATACCCCTTTGGCGTATGAATAGTCATTTTGGATCAAATGAGCTCCAAACTGAATGTAATCACTTCCAACA
>NW_021501458.1:0-237 GCF_001605985.2 Dendrobium catenatum
TGAGGATTGTGTTGGAGACTCTGAGGCGGCATCAGCTGTATGCCAAGTTCTCCAAGTGTGGATTCTGGTTGAAGAGTATGTCTTTTCTGGGGCATGTGGTGAGTGGAGAAGGTATTTTTGTGGATTCCCAGAAGATTCAGGCGATTGCTGATTGGCCAAGGCCGACTACAGTATTTGAGGTACGTAGTTTCTTGGGCATGGCCGGATATTATAGGAAATTTGTGAAGGGATTTTCAC
>NW_021501459.1:0-1718 GCF_001605985.2 Dendrobium catenatum
AGTTAGGCTGCACTATATTTACCTAAAGAAGCACTAGAAGAAGTGGCAAACGTTCTATAGCAGCAACTAAAGAAGTGTAAATAGAAATAAACTATATATAATAACTATGATGCACCGCATCATTCTCCCCCAATGTCTGAAAGCCTGAGTCCGTGGAAAAAATGCTGGTAGGAGCTTGGTCAGGAGGGTGGTATATGGAGAGATCAACAACATTGAAAGTAGACAACATGTTAAACTTTGCCGGCAAGTCCACAACATATGCGTTGTCATTGATTTGTTTAAGAATTGGTATAGACCCAATCTTCCGGCGACTCAATTTGGAGTATGTCCCAGGTGTGAATTGCTATCGCCTTAAGCGGACCATTACTAAGTCCCCGGGTTGAAAATTTTTGGCAAGTCGATGTTTGTCCGGGGCTCTCTTCTAACGAGCGTTGGAGTCAATAAGCCGACAACGGACATCCTGTAACATAGTTGAAAACTGATCGGCGAGTGTACTAGCAGTTCGGTTTTGACATTTAGGCAGCACAGCGATGTCAATGGTATGATTGGGCGGCTTGGTGTACACCACACTGAAAGGGCATTTTCCTATGGAGCGGTTTGGCATGCTATTATATGCAAATTCAGCTTGTCCCAACAGTTCATCCCGCAGTTTGGGATGGTCTTACACTAAGCACCGTAGCATGTTGCCGAGAGTGTGATTCACTACTTCGGTTTGGCCGTCGGTCTGTGGATGATAGGCGAACCTGAGCTTAATTTCAGTATGCAGGCGCTTCCATAATTCCCGTCAAAAATGACTAATAAATTTCACATCTCTATCCGACATGAGGCTGCGGGGAATGCCATGGAGGCGTACAATTTCAACGAAGAACAGCCGGGCCACATTAAGCGAGTCAAAGGTCTTCTTGCAGGAAATAAAATGTGCCATTTTTTAGAATCTATCAACGACGACCATAATCGAATCATTTCCCCGCTGAGTGTGAGGCAACCCCAGTACCAAATCTAATATAAGATCTTCCCAAATAGTCTACGGTACGGGTAATGGAAGATAAAATCCCTGGTTTTGTCCACCGCCTTTATAACTTTAACAAACTGGGCACCGTTAGACAAACCTCATAAAATCTCATCGGAGACGAGGCCAAAAGAACCGGGATTGCAATTGATCCAATGTGTTACTTATGCCCACATGTGTCGAAAGACCCCCACAATGCATCTCCTTGATCAGTTGCGGCCTCCAAGATGAATCAGGGATGCACAATTGATTGTGCTTGAACAGATAACCACGTCGTATGGTGAAATCCAAAGAAGAGCCGTTATCTTGACAGTCCTTCCATATGGTGGTGATGTCAGCATCACCAACATAAAGTTCTTTTAGGCACTCGAGCCCGATAAGCTCCGTTTGGAGTTGTGTGAGGAGAGCCAATTTCGGATGAAAACAACGCCGGCTAAGGGCATCAGCAATGACATTCTGAGTGCCAGTATGTTTCAAAACAAATGCGAATCTTTGCAGGTATAACAACCATTGGGCATGCATTCTGTTTATGTGTTTCTGGCTGTTGATGAATTGCAATGCCTTGTGGTCGCTGCATAACACGAATTCTTGATTTAACAAATAATGCTCCCACTATTTCAATGCCCTGACGACGGCATAAGATTCTTGCTCATAAAACAGTCCATTTTTGTCTCGCGGGGCTAAATTTTTTCACTAAAGAACTCGATCG
>NW_021501460.1:0-467 GCF_001605985.2 Dendrobium catenatum
TATGAGCAAGTATTTCGTAAGCAATTTGCCTTTAATAGATTTGAGGGATATTGAGCAAGTTGTTGCAAATGAATTTTCAACTTGGTTCAGATCTTATATAAGCTCATAAATTTTTAAATTTTAATTTGAATTACATCTTATTAATTACAAAAAATACTAATATTTAAAAATATTTTTATGTATAAAATCCTGAACAATTATTTTGATAAAGGTTTACAAGCACTAACATGGGGTCCAATGCGAAAAGTCAAGACCTAGCTAATATATATAGTGAATGGGTTCAGATTTCATACCAAGTCTTTGAGTGAATAAAGAAATATTGAAAATTGTGGAGTGTGTGTTAGAGGAAACACTCATGAAGAAGAAGAATATGATTATTATAGTATTTTAAATGAGATTCTTGACCTGGAGTATCCAGGCAAAAATGAGAACTTTGTATGCTTGTTTAACTGTCGATGATATGATAC
>NW_021501461.1:0-257 GCF_001605985.2 Dendrobium catenatum
TTACAGCAAGATTGAAAAGATCTCAATTACAAAGTCCAGTTGTTGATTTGAGATAGACTTTTGTTTAGAAAATATATTTATATCAACAAAAGAAGTTAGAGAAAAGGAAACAATCAATGGTGTTTCCCCTTTAACTGATTTAAAAATGTCAAACATTGACTATAAATTTTCAAAAATAAAAATAAGGCTTAAGATATTATTTTAACATTGATTAAAAGAAAACAAATGAAAATATATGAAAAAAAAATAAAGCAACA
>NW_021501462.1:0-489 GCF_001605985.2 Dendrobium catenatum
CAAAAAAAAAACAAAAGGGGGAAGACCTGAAATAAACGAAGAAAGCTTCCATACATGAAAGACAACCAAAAAACGAAAACAAAGACACAGCATAAAGGAATAGAAAGCCCCTTCGGGTCACGCAGAGGGGACCACCTGCCATGTGCCCAAGAACACCAGTTTGGACTCAAAGAACCACCCCAGGGGGGGGGGAGATACCATAAAGGGGTTTAAAATAGCCAGAAGGCTGAATGGTATCCCGTTGCTCTAGTAGCGGGAAGAGTCCCAAGTGCACCCTTAGACACACAAACAAGGGAGCCCTCATTGTTCACCAAAGGGGACTAAGTCCCTACCCATGTCGTCCTGTAGGTTCTTCCGCCTCTTCCTTGGCAATGTGGCTATAGGCCCCAGTTGAAGTAGCTGCTTTTCTAGGAAGGTTTTGGGTGCCTTGTGATGACGTTTGGAGAGATTAACCGTGCTCGGGGATGGGCCCTCCACCGCTTTTTCATC
>NW_021501463.1:0-391 GCF_001605985.2 Dendrobium catenatum
ATCTTAGGACTAGTAAACCATTAGAAATTTTACACATTAATCTTTTTGGACCAGTAGGAACTGTAAGTCTAGGAGGGAAGGTATACGAATTTGTTATAGTGGATGATTTCTCAAGATTCACTTGGGTTAGATTTCTATTTTATAAGAGTGATTCATTTGAGGAATTTAGAAAATTTTCAACTTGGATTCAAAGGAAATTAGGGCGTGAAATAATTTCTATACAAAGTGATCATGGAGGAGAATTTGAAAATGAAAGATCTGAAAATTTTATAAAGAAAAAGGAATTGATCACAATTTTTCTGCACCTAGAACCCCTCAATAAAATGGGGTAGTTAAAAGGAAAAATAGAACATTAATAGAAGTCGCCCGAGCAATGTTGGCAGAATACTCA
>NW_021501464.1:0-1186 GCF_001605985.2 Dendrobium catenatum
TTTAGCCCTCATTTTATTTTAGGGGGAGCTGAGCAAGTGCCTGTATAAAACATTATCAGAAATCATGACATTGCTCCCCCTTTTCATCAGCTTGAGCATGACCACCTGCACGGAAGAACATTATATATATAGCGCTCCTAATCTATGGGTAAGTCTAGCGATCACATCCAAAGTACAGAAAAAGTAAGCAAACACAGCAATTCAATTTTCAAACAGTATGCAATGAAATCCACGGAAAGCTCCGGCACATAGAAGAAAAATAAAACCCAGCGGCCTAACCTAGATCTAGAAGTGGTGCCCTAGCAAACAATGCTATGTGTATGTAAGGCTTGTGTGGTTTGGATAGATCCTAATATGGGTAGTTAGTTAAAATTATCTAGAATTCAGGTTTGTTGGGAGTCTGAAAAGGATATTTTAGTTGAAATTCAAATATTAGTAAATTAGGGTCCATTTTAATTATTTTAATTTGTTGATCAGTTTTAAGAGCTTAGGATACTGACATTTAAAGTTCAAGTGGTATTGGCCAATTTTAGAAAGCTCCAGGTCCTCTTAGGAACTAAGCTAGGGGTCCAAAAAGTCACTATGGGAAAAAGGTTAAGTCTAGATCTCCTATCACCTTAGGAAAATACTAGACCTTAATATAAGTAGTTAGACAGGTAGTACACTGAAATCGGAGTTTTCTAGGCAAAGTTATGAATTTTCTAAGTTTCGGGCCCTATCCTATAAACTAGGGTTGACCAAAAAGTTGACTTTCTAATTTAGATGAGTTTCTGGACATCTGATATTTTTCATAAATACTAGACCCTAATAGGAGTCTAATGCAAGTGAGTTTGCCTAATTTGGAATTTTCTACAATTAGTTATGAATTTTCTAAATCCAGTGCATTTAAGGGAATTTCTAAATTAACTAGGGAAGGGCCAATTTTACTGTTTTGATCCAAATGAGCTCCAAACTGATTAGAATCACTCCCAAAGGTCAGGAATGACCAGAAAAAGTGTTCCCAAGTGTTTGGAGAAGATTTGGGATTTTTATTAATTTTTAATAAATTATTAGGGGCAAAATGGTAATTTCCACCTAAGGTCAAATTAAGTGTCGACCTAAAGTCAAACTAGGGAGCCCTATTTATCTAAGGTCAATGATCAGATTCTGGACAATTCAAGGTATTATGGGTAATTTTCTGACCTAA
>NW_021501465.1:0-316 GCF_001605985.2 Dendrobium catenatum
TTCATGTAAATGGAGTCGTAGTCATAATCATCATTTGGAAATTCGACCTGCCTGCTCCATTCATCCGTGGACTGACATACTTTTCAAGATTTAGCAGGAGTATCATCATCTTCATCTATATCACTTCCAAGATGAGGTACAAATTTCTTCTCTTTGGGAATAGTCGGCGCTTTGGGAAGAGTCGGCACTGCCTTCTTTCTCCCCACCTGCTCTTTCTTACCCTCCAATTCAGGTCGCTTTATAGTCTTTGAATTTGATGCTTTAGCTTCGATGGAGCTTGAAGACTTTTGCTTCTTTGGCATGAAGTACCGTGCAT
>NW_021501466.1:0-355 GCF_001605985.2 Dendrobium catenatum
ATTGGGATGAACATGTTATTAAGCAAGTTTGCTACACCAACATTTGAACCATCTTCACATGGCAGTGGAAGATTTATGATGTTCAACAAGGCTCGTCCATCATTAACAATCAACAATGGTTGTAAAGAATACAATGACATACTTGCGGACAATAATAATTAGCATACAATGAGTGTAGTAGTTTTCCAACACTCAATAATCAGCTAACCCACAATTAAAGGTTGAAGAAGAGCAAGAAAAAGCAAATGACTCTTAAGCACCACTGATGCAAGCAAAGTCTAGAGAAAAGAGAGACAAATTGGAGAACACCAGGACAAGACTTAAACCAAACTCGATTCATATAAAGCTTACGAAC
>NW_021501467.1:0-214 GCF_001605985.2 Dendrobium catenatum
AAATTTCAGGTGGCATCCTTCAGGGTTGACCAGTTAATGTTTGAATTTTCTTAAAGATCATCTCTACAATAGGAGGAAAGTCTTGTATTGGTTCAAACTCCTCCATCGATATCTCAGTAGGCTAAGATATGCATCCAAAGAACCTAGACCAAGTCTCCTCCTTGGAAGGTTCTAAGATGCTCTATCTTATCACGAGCTTTAACCAGTCAGGCTT
>NW_021501468.1:0-268 GCF_001605985.2 Dendrobium catenatum
GTGTGCAGGTGATGGCAACAAGGCCCAGATCAGATCTCTATATCAATCTACCTGCTTTGGAGAAATTGGACACCATGCTGCTTGTAAGTTTCACCAACTACACTATCATTCATCTATTCTTTAGTTCATATTTTATACTTACCATTTCAACAATAATATCAAATTTTTATCTCACTACGTGAAGTCGGTTATATATTGTGTCCTGAGCCAATTTATCTTTTAAGATTTCGTTTGGAACAGCTTTCATACTGTTTCTTAAAACGGCTTT
>NW_021501469.1:0-300 GCF_001605985.2 Dendrobium catenatum
CTCAGATCATAAAGTCCTCGTAAAATGAGGGCGAAATATTTGTGTAGTGTCTAATCTACAAATACATCTGCCTTCCCAAAATTTACCCCGAAACTTAATTCCGTTAAAACTCCTCCCCAAAAAGAAAAGCAAAGCGGGTGGAGGCCAGGGCCGGATTTTTGGAACCCACACTTTCTTAACATATGCCAAATCTAATACATCTACTCTCTTAATCGGGTCATAATCAGGTCATCGTAAGGTCAATATTTGATGTGACCAAGTACTCTAATGGGACTCTCCCGAATCTTATCTGTCACTGGA
>NW_021501470.1:0-245 GCF_001605985.2 Dendrobium catenatum
AGAAAAATACCATAATTTTTTTTTTTAAATCAGAAATAAGGTAAAGGCTCATTATAGTGAGACGACCAACTTTCCAAACAAGCTTGACGGACAAAAATCGCGTTGCAGCCACCAAATCTAGGTTTTCTTTTTCTCTCTCTTCACTTTCCCTTTTATTTACTTAAAAGATTTCTCTGTTTGCCGAAAACATAATGGGAAAAAAAGGATTTAAAAGCTTTTTAATTAGTGACATTAGATATTTTTAT
>NW_021501471.1:0-203 GCF_001605985.2 Dendrobium catenatum
TAGAATATATATATCATCTACAAGATTCAGAAATATTAAATTTCTACCTCCAATTTAATTCTCTTTTGATATAATTCTTAATTCAAAAATAAGAAAAATATGAAGAAGAAAACCCCAGTTTTGCTTATAGGGAGCTATGATCTGGGTTAACAAAATCTAAATCCCAAGACCTCTCTAGTTAGCAATTTGAGTAGGTCAGTTCA
>NW_021501472.1:0-343 GCF_001605985.2 Dendrobium catenatum
TGGTGTGAAAACCATTTTTTTTCTTCCAGGATCATCCGGACGAAGTGGGATCGTCAGGGATGATCAGTTCAAAATCTGTGGACAGAGAGGTTTGTCCCAGGACGAAGTAAAGTTCGTCCATACGAAATTTTTCCAGAGAGCAACTCATCCTGAGACGATAATAATTTAATCTGAACGAATTTTGTCCAGAGGGCAAATCGTCCCGGGACGAATATGAATCATCCCATATGATCCAGCTTTATATATATCCAAACAGTCATTTTGGAGAGAGAAGAATATCTGAGGAGAGAGAAAATGAAGGAAAAAGGAAGAAAAGTGGATTTTGGGCGACTTCGGTCCGTTT
>NW_021501473.1:0-252 GCF_001605985.2 Dendrobium catenatum
TTTAATAATCCCTGAAAAAGAATGCATGTGTATATTGCCTTATTAAACATGAAAAAGGTGAATAAATATTAGAAGAATAATAGAGAGGAGGCTGCATGATGTGAGTTGCAAAACTGGTATGAATTGTCCGCCTTTTAATGAATGAAAATTGGTGGTTGAAATTGTTTTAATCGTTATGAAAAGGGAAAAAAACTAGAAAATGATGGCAGAAAAAAGAAGAAGAAATTATGTTTTTTATTACTTACCCTTTAT
>NW_021501474.1:0-315 GCF_001605985.2 Dendrobium catenatum
GTTATAATATTAATATTTTATAATATAATTATTATAATATATATTATAGAAAATTTATAATACATATTATCTAAATTTGTCGCCCAATTTAACAAAAATTTGAAGCCCAACTAGCCCAAATAAACTCAAATTCACATTCTAAACTGTTCATGCAACTTTTTTAGTCCCACATCATAGGGCGAGTTTGAGGATGTTTCCTTGAACCCTTTATAAAGTGAAAAGTACACTTTTTTTACAAAGACAAATTATGTGAGGTATTTTAGATAACTTGCATGTATTATTGATACGGCATCACAAAATTAGCTTGATCGGGCA
>NW_021501475.1:0-307 GCF_001605985.2 Dendrobium catenatum
GCCTTACTCAATTAAGGTCTCTACAAGGTAGATTGACCTATATAAGGAGGTTTATTTGTAATCTTTCCGGGTGATGTAAACCCTTTTATGCCCTTGCAAAAAAAGTCACTAAATTCAGGGTGGGACGAGAAGTGCCAAAATGCTTTCGATGACATTAAACAATACCTTTCTAATCCACCAGTCTTGGCAGCCCCAATTTCAGGAAAGCCGTTAATTCTCTACACCGCAGCCTTAGATGAGTCTTTAGGCACCCTATTGGCTCAAGTCAATGACGAAGAGAAAGAGAATGCTCTCTATTACCTTAGTC
>NW_021501476.1:0-5667 GCF_001605985.2 Dendrobium catenatum
ATATAATATATAATATATATGAAGCAACCAATTGGCTTCATTGATGAAAACCATCCCAATTATGTTTGTAAACTCAACAAGGTGATATATAGTCTCAAACAAGCACCGAGACAGTGGTTTGAGACCTTAACTGGTTTTTTACACGAGCAGCATTTCATCACCAGTCACTCAGATTCATCGCTACTCATCTACAAACACAATGAGAACATTATATACTTTCTAGTATATGTGGATGACATTATATTAACGGGTAACAATGATTCTTTAATCACTGCATTACTGAACAAATTGAATCAGAGATTCAAAATGAGGAATTTAGGCTCTCTCAAGCAGATTATGGGTATAACTGCTAAGAAAACCTCAACTGGGCTTATCTTACATCAGGCACGGTAAGCAGAAAACATCTTAGATCGAGCAGGAATGTTAAATAGCAAAGCCATTTTGACACCAATGACTCTAAAAAAAAAAGACATCAATAGATTCAACTCAGTTGACACCAACTCTATCGTCAACTAATTGGAGCATTACAATACCTTACCCTCACATGACCGGATCTCTCCTACGCAATTAACAAAGCCTGTCAGCACATGCATTCCCCAACAAATGAAGACTTTGATTCACTTAAAAGAATCCTCAGATACTTACGAGGATCTACACAGACTGGATTACCCATTACAGCAGATTCACTCATACTAAGATCTTATACAGACTCGGACTGGGCTGGGGATCACAAAGATCGGAAATCGACGACAGGATACTGCAATTTCTTAGGTTCCACACCCATTTCCTGGTGTGCCAAGAAACAATCAACCATCACAAGGTCATCCACAGAGGCAAAATACAGAGCTATGACAACTACAACTACCAAAATCATTTGATTGCGTAGATTACTACATGAACTTGACTGCGTACAAACTCAACCAACTATACGGTATTGCGACAACACTTCTACGATTTCCCTAGCTAATAATCCCGTTTATCATGCCAGAACTAAACATATAGAGATTGACTGTCACTACATAAGGGAATGCATAAAAAATCAAACCATTCAGGTACATCACATCGCTTCGCAAGATCAGATCGTAGATTTGATGACCAAACCACTTTCCATTTCCAGGTTTCACACTCTTGCAAACAAGCTAACTGTCCCGGTAGAGACACCAGCTTGCGGGGAGATGTTAACAGACAAGAAAACATGGCATGTACCAGCTCAGGTGGAACGAAAGCCGCCGACATTTCTATTACAAACCTGTAAAGAAAAACTATAAATACCAATGTAAAGCAGACATTAAATAATAAGAAGATTTCTCATTTTCACTTCCTGTTATCTCATCTTCTGAGCTTAGCGCTTTCTTAAACCTGCTGAAAGCTTAACCGCATATCAGCTTCTTTCATACGAACATCAACATTTCGTTTGATTTAGTGATTTCATCATTTTCAACTCAAAAAGTGATGAATCTATCATCTTCACCAACATAATTCACAAATATGATTTGCGATCAGCTATGAAAAATAATGAATAGATCTGACATCAGAAAGATTACAGACATGTTTTCGAGGAAACCTATAATGGATGTGCAGAGTGCGAAGAAGAAGAAGAAGCTCATATAAAAAGAGGACGAGAAGAAGAAGATAAACGACGAACTTGGGTTTTTGGGAAGACGGCGAGGCGAAGAGCCCAGATGTCGAAGAACCAACCAGACGAGGCGACCTGAGAGTGCCGACCAGCATCAACCACCACCAGAGGCTTCATGTTTTTATGCCCGCTCTCCTTCCTATTCTCTTCGGGTTTGTTCTTTGAGGAATTTCACAAACAGTTGCCGATAATCGTGAGAATGGTGATCGAGATTGACCTGGCTGTTAGATAATTTTTTTAAATATCAAATTTTTATTTCCATAATTAAAGAGAATTCTTCAAGTGCTGAAAATGTAATTTAAAATATTTATCTGATCAAAACAATTATTGCTTTATTAATTATCAGATATTTAACAAAAATTTCCTTAGAAAGTTTAAGTAATCAATTAATAATGATCTCAACCAAGTAATCAAGAGATTATAAATGAGCAAAATCGTTAAGCAATAGTGATTAGGAGATTGTAGACAGGTGATGTTTATTATTATGATGACTTTAGGGATGGAAATATTAAGCGACCAATGATTGTAGCAGTCATTAGTGTTGATCGTTGAAGAAAACTCTCTTTACATGAATTCTTTTTTTCTTTTGTGATTGGCATTTTATTGTGACAATAAAAAGCTTTGTTGATGTTGTAATTTAACTAAGCTATAAATACGTGCTAAGGATGGGTTTAGGTTGTTTGCATGAGATGCCACCCTAAATCCTAACTTATGATAGAAGACATTGAGAGAAATTTATCAAACATATTTGACCTATCTAAGTCTATTTGTAAGAGTATTACTCAATGATTATAACATTCATGAAAATGTTTACAAAAAATTCACTAAGAATTTTTGTCTCCTCTAAAACTTATTTATCAAAGTGTTACTTAATAATGTTAACATATGTGGAACTCGCTGAACTAAATCCCCTTGGAATCAATTGAATATTGATTAGAATAAGATAAATGACACAAGTATCCCAAATTAAGTTCAAAATTAGTCTATTATTAGATTATTTCCATACTTTTGAGGTCATGGATTTGACTTTAAACAATAAACCCTAAACTCTAACTAGGCACTATCCGTTGAATTTTAAACTCATAAAAAATTCTTATAAATTTCTCATGTTTGCATAAAATTTTTAGAAATATAATTGCTTTTGCTACTAGGGTTCGTTTGGATGCGTAATGCAATAATGGATGATAAAAAGGAGGAGTTTTCTAATTGTTAATTCATTCTTCAAAAAACAAAATGCAATAAAAATTATGATTTTGAAAAATTAAGAGCTAAAGCATTATTATGAACGTGGACATCCCCTTAAAAAAAGTTCATTGAAAATTGAATTTTTTTTTAAATATAATTTTGGGTTTGTAAACTAAATAAATTCTCTCAAATTATAATTTTGCCCTTCTTTACGTTCATTGCATCAATTGTTGAAAAATTTTACTCTAAACTCACAAATTTGCTCAAACATAACTATAGAGGCTTTAATAGGCTCTAAAAATGTCAAAATAAAGTATAAAACATCAAATAGTGGCATATGCACTTGCGCATAAATGTCAACTTATACATGCACATATATAGGTGTGTGCAACCATGTGTGACAGCATGTGCACGCATATTGTGATATGGTAAATAATTTTTTATAATAAATTAACATATTTAATAAAGGAAGTATAAAAAAAATCAGAAAAAACTCAATTTAAAAAAAAAAAAAATTTGTAAACGTTTTTTTTTAACTATTGTACTATGTTTAAGTATAAAGACATCCTAATTGTAAGAAAAAATCTCACAATTTCAAACTCTCTCTTCATTAGCTTTAGTTCTTTTTTCTTAGAAAACCATAATAATTCCATATATGGGCAGATTGCATTCCCCCTTATAGGTTGTAGGATGTTTCTACTATAACTATCTAACTGTCTTTATAGATGGAGTGGTGAAGAAATCCACATCAATTGATTCATGCTTTGTAAGCTTCAATTTCATCTGCAGAAAGGAATTCGATAATGTCTTATATAGGTAAAGGAATATTCTTGTACAATATCTTATGCTTTCTCTATCAAGGGAATCAATTCAATCCGTCTAATGAAGAAGTGTTCCAAATTTTATCCATGTTTATCTGGCACGTCTTTTCTCAAAAATCTATAAATAGACTTCCACCTCTACATGAAGGGGGGTGGAGTTTACACTTTGGCTTGTGATTTAAGAGAACTCTAAAACTTTAAGGATCTCAAACCACCATCGTCAGATCACCGTCCAACCGTTATCGTTGGATCACCATCCAACCATTACCATTAGATTAATAACTGACTATTGACATCAAGCCAATGCCCGATCACCAACGTTGGAACACTACCTTATGTCATCGCCCTACCGCTCCCTTTGAAATATTGCCTGATCACCATCATCACATTACAATCCTCCAACAATCATCATCTAATTATGATCCTCCAATAATCATTGCTCAATTACATTCCATCAACCACACTGTCACTCAAATAGGATCCTCCGACCAACATCGTCCAACTATAATCTTCAAGCCTATATCACCCAAATATGGTCGTTTCGACCACTATCACCCACTATAATCCTTAAACCTCTATCACCCGACTACAATATTCTCGATCATTATTGTCTGATTAAGGTCCTCAGCCTATTGTCTCCCAATTATAGTTTCTCAACCATCATCGTCCGACTGCAATCTTCCGATCAACTTTGTCCGACTACGATCCTCTAATCACCATTACCTGAATATTGTGCTCTTAACTATCGTCGACCGACTATAGTCATTTCAAGCATGATCACCTGAACATTATCCTCTTAACCACCGTTGGCCGACTATAATCAATTCGACCATGATTGTCCTACTACAGTTCTCCGACTTACAATCTTCTAGCCATCATCTTTTGGTTACTCTAACGTATATTTGCTTGATTACATGTCATCACTAATAATGTCAATATATGCCTTAAATTATAAGATCAATACAAGCCATCAAAACCAACTCCGATATAAGCTCTAAGATTTATGCCAAATTTCTAACACAGAGCTCTTCTAACTTCAACTAAGTAATATGCACTTTACAATGTATTAATTTCTTCTCTTGATGAAGTACATCATTTGCAACCGATAACAAATAATAGTTGAATAAGTTTAAATGAGTTATGTCCCATGATTTTTTTTCTTTTATGGGCTTTTCACATAAAAGCTGCAGTGTCTCTTACAATTCTTACACTCCACTTTTATCTATGTTGTGTTGGGTTTTCTATATAAAGCTAAGACATTAAACCCCCTATCTCTCAACCATTGTGAATATTCCAACACACAAAAAAAGTCAATCTTTGGATGTCACCTATACAAAACATGAAAAACATCAGTAAACATCACATATTAAGCAATGATAAATCACTTAAAATAAAATAGTGAAAGTAGAAGAAAATTTGATACATACTTTAGCAATCATGTGAAATGGGTCATATTATAGAATAAGTTTTTATGATTGTTAAAAATTGATCTGATTTTAGATTAGGTTGATCCGCAAAACATCTCACCAAATGTAAAATCATACAAATACAAGCTATAGGTTGATGTATTGTAAGCTCAATAGATGTATTGAATAAAGATCCATGTTAGTTCTCATTCAATCTCTCTCTCTCTCTCTCTCTCTCTCTCTCTCTCTCTCTCTGTAATATCAAAATATGCTCCAGCATCGTCCAGGACGATCTGGATCGTCCTGGGACTATCAGTTGTAATTTTGCTCCAGAATGTGCCCAGTTTTGCTCCAGGTGATTTTCTGTACATATCGTCCAGGTCGATTTGGACATCGTCCAGGACGATTGGCACTATAGAAAATATCGGCCTACTAATAGTTCTGGGAACCGTCCAGGACGATCCAAAATGGTCTGATCGTCCTGGGACGATTTGGCGATCGACCGGGCCGATTTGTGTATTATAAAGCTGATTTCAGTCGTTTTGAAGAGAGAGAAAAATTAAAAATAAAAATTAAAATATTTGAGGAGAGAGAAAGTCGTGGAATTTTGGAGAAAAGT
>NW_021501477.1:0-1930 GCF_001605985.2 Dendrobium catenatum
TATTACCAAATAATATCTAGCAATACCGAGCAAAAACCGAATTTTTTTGCGTTGGGAGGATGCATCTCTACGTCAGGTGGGAGGACTCAATAAAAATTCCACTACGAGAGGGTTCTTAAATAATTTAAGTATATTACATTATATTAATATTTTTTTAGTACTAGGAAATATAATGCTACAATTTTTTATTTATATCAGTGAATTTTTTTTAATTGAACAGTTCATATTTATTTTTTTCTCTGAATTTTTTGCCTTTATGTATCTCATCTTATCTGTATGAATGTATAAAAGTTTAAAATCGTTGAATGTAAACTTGTTTGTGAATAACACCTGATTTTGTTAGGAAGTAAGAGTTTAAAAACCGAAGTGAAATTCAGGTAAGTTATGGAGAGTGAAGAATAGGGGAAATAGCTTTGGAGTATGTATTAGTTTCACGGATAATAACATAAGGTCTAAAAAATTCAATGTATATATATATTATTTATTCAATGGGTTATATAGATGCTTACATTGAAAGAAAAAAAAAAAAAACATGTTAATATGTGATATGACCATTATAGACTGTCACATATATATAGATTAAAGGGTTGGATGTCACGTGGATACAAATTCTCACCGAATGGTAAATAAGAAGGTAAGTATAAGTTAATGCATTGTCATTACAATTACAGTGGTCTAAAGTGGTGTGTAATTTCCATATTATAACTTTAATTTGACCTCATGCACTATTTCCACCTTTAAGTAGTGGCAATGGGTACAATATTTACAACACTTTTTTTCCCAGTTGCTAGTGATAGTGCCCTAACCCATTTGAGATGGCTAACTTGAACCATGCTAATTGAGTCTTAAGAGGCTGAAGAGAACTATACTTCACAAATGGGTTTGGGTCCATCTGAGTCTGCTACTCCTGTGCTAGAGAGGGTGGGGAAGATGGATATGAGTGAGGTTGTAGTGGTCAAGGAGGATTCAAAGGAAAGTGTCATTTTTCCTCATATTCTTACAATGTACATCCACTGTGAGGTGAGTGTACTGAGGCTCCACAATGTAGAGTAGTGGATCTTGCTGTTGAGACGACAACATTTGTTATAGAGGTGGCACTGACTACCGCTCTAGCAAAGCTTGCGCTAGTAGGGTTGAGGTAAGAGAAGTTCTTTTAAAGATTTTGAAAGAATTGTGTTTGGAGGGTTCAGTTGAATTTAAATGAGCTTTTAGGACACCTACTGAGTACTACAGGAGCAATTCTGAAGGGGGAACATACGGCTAATCAATGTGCACCATCCCCAGTAAAAGTTTAGCTTATAACTGAGGCCATTGAAATCTCCAAGGGTGTGAACATTGAGGAGGTTACACCACCGCCTTCAATTCAAGGGACACCCATAGATCCACCCATGGTGACTACAATAGCCTCGACCTTCTCCACCTCTATTGGCACCTGATGATGCAAGATCCCTACTCAAGGGTGGATCTATGGGTGTCCCTTGAATAACATCTAATGGGCAACGATGTTTGCAAAACTTTTTCTGTAAGGTCCTAGGATCTAATGGAAGGATTTGAATTTTTTAAACCTATATTACTTAATTCCCATATACAAATAACAACAATGAGAGCTACTAAATTTTTCATGTTATAAAAGTAGTATAATCAACTTTTATTTTATCAAAACACAATTATAATAATTCAAATCATAGAAGAGTGTACATCAAATGATTAAATGCTAGATTACAAAATCATATCTTAGGAATCTGCATCCAAAACCCTGCCTCTACACCTAGTCTACTCGAGCTTTACCTTTTACTAAAATATTTAAAAATAATAGAGTAAGCTTAACTAGTTAAGTAGACTTATTCCCTTACCCCTTACAAGAATTAATATACAATTGAAATATTTAAAGACCATTTAAGTAAGAAAACCCATGTACTTAAGAATTTCA
>NW_021501478.1:0-212 GCF_001605985.2 Dendrobium catenatum
ACTGGTAACCAACGGTACCGAGTGCGAGTACCGCTAGGTACCCAATGCTTGTGCGGACGTTTCTCCCCGTCCGCACTCCGCACCTAATAATCTCTCCTCTGAGATACATTTTGTGGTATTTCTCACATAAATTCTATAGAAAATCCCCTTTACTTTTTTTTTGTGAACAGAAAGCAAAAGAGACTAGAGAGAGAGAGAGAGAGAGAGAGAGA
>NW_021501479.1:0-368 GCF_001605985.2 Dendrobium catenatum
AGTATAATTGAAGAATCAAGAATTAAGATAGTATAGCATCATGGTCTAAGTGAGAGTGTTTAATGGTGTTTGTACTATTCTAATTTTTACTGAGTTATTTTATGTATTAGATGTATGTTGGCTAATTAACCTAGCATACACTCGTAAGAGAAGATAATTATTAAATTTTTAAAATTTTTTATTTAATCGTACTATACGATCCGTTCAAACAAAAATAAATTCAAATATTTAATTTAACAAAATAAGTTAAAATTAATGTATAACTAATTGTACTATACGATGACCAAATCATATAGGGCGATAAACTATTTTGCTAAAACTTCGCCGTTGAATCTTTGTCACTAAAATTTGGCAAATTTGAATGGATT
>NW_021501480.1:0-265 GCF_001605985.2 Dendrobium catenatum
TATGTATAATAGCCAAAGTTCTTAGATATCATTCAAGCATTTGAAATCTTGCCAATGCATTTATCACATGATTTTGATTTTGTGTTGTGGATTGTTCTTCCCTATGTTAGAAAGAGAGCTCCTATTCTCTAATATTTGGAGGATATACTCACAACTAAGTTTTTTTAAAAGGGTATATTAAAGAGTTTCTAGCTTGCAAGAATTAAAAAAGAAAGAGGCCAATGAAGTCAAATTGAAAAAGAAGCTATATACACAAAAGTGTATA
>NW_021501481.1:0-579 GCF_001605985.2 Dendrobium catenatum
GAAAATAGTAAGAAAGTTGTCTCAAATGAAACTTGGACGGCTTTCTTATTGCTTCTTAAAGTAGCTTTTTGGTACTAAAATATGCTTTAAGAAGCAATAAAAAAACCATTACAAATGGAGCCTTAGGTTTCGTTTGGGATGACTTTCTTACAGCATCTTAAAACAATTTTTTAGTACAACAAATAAAATTTTTATATTAAAAAACTGCTTTAAGAAGCAGTAAGAAAATCGTCTCAAACAAAACCTTAAGAGGCTTAGATTGGATCTCAACCAGAGCTTTTAAATGAAAGCTAGAGTTTTTGCTTTATGTTACTTTTCATGAGAATGAATAGTGCATTATTACTTTAATGAAATCCACATTGCAAAGCATTTAAAGAGATAGAAAATGGTAGGAAAAGTAGTTTGTCTTGTACATCATATTTAATAAAATTTAAACTCTTTGCTAAAGAGGTTGGGTCATTTTCTTATTTTGCTTTTGCTGTTGATTAGCTGATCACATTGTCCACTATAAGTAGGGGTGTCAATATTTGACCCGACCCGAAAACCCGACCCGGACCCAACCCGGAAAATCCGGGTTGG
>NW_021501482.1:0-208 GCF_001605985.2 Dendrobium catenatum
TACTTTATAGAAAGCTCGACATGCATAAACCAGTAAGGTCTTTCAAATTAGATATACGATCCATATGCATATTTTTAGAAATAAGGAAATAACATTTCTGATTGTTCAAAGAAAAACCTTTAACAAAACCCATCTGATAAGGAGGGATAATTTTAGGAAGAATAATAGTTAAACCATTCATAAAAATTTTAGAAAGAATTTTATTGAA
>NW_021501483.1:0-246 GCF_001605985.2 Dendrobium catenatum
TTGAACCCGGTTTAGGAAGGTCTATGATGGATATAGATAATTGCATTTTATACTCCGAATGGACGCCGAACCATGATAAGCAAATATTAAAATCTTATAAACAGTTGATGCAAACTTCTAAACACCCTTAAGCTAAGGATTTTCTTAATGGAGAAGATTGGCAACAATTACAACAACAATTCCAGATCGACTTCAAATGTTGTCCTATACAAACGCAGCTCCAAACTCGTCTACGATATCTTCTTA
>NW_021501484.1:0-1549 GCF_001605985.2 Dendrobium catenatum
GGCTGCACAGATAGAAGAACGATCCTCTTGAACTGTGTTGAGGTAGCAAGGATAGAAGAAAGATCCTCTTGATTGAACTTTTAGTTTCAAACTATCAATAACAGTTTTGAGAACCTTTTAATGGTTTATGATTGCTTTTACCACTACATCATTATAGATATTATGATAGACTGGAAAATCTTTTTATGAAAAATTTTTAACAGGAGTTTGAATGGATGAGAGATTTACCCTATGGAAATTGGGCTTTTGATGTGTGGCCTCAACACCTCTTTCAGTAATGAAGTAAAGGCAGCCAATTCTATTCATCCCTTTACTGACTATTTTTGTGGTGATCAGCTAGAAATTCCTTGAGATACTTTCTTTGATCAACTTCTCTAAAAGGGATTTCAACACTAAATAATCATCAGTCATGATCATGATCATCAAGGTAGAGACAAGCTTGTTAATTGCTCCCATGTAGAAATCTGGCGAGTAAGAGGAGGCAAGTTGGCATCTTGTTGCATATGGTGGTGCATCATATGTTGAGCGAGATGATTATGATAGTCATTGCTACTTGTCCTCATAAATTAATCTAAGTAGAAAAAGGCAATTAGTTCCTAACGTTTCTTAGGTTGTCTTTGATGAGACGTCAGGTTTTTTTCCCCTTAATGGAAAGGGAGTTGCAAAACTCTTGATTAAGTGATCCAAGCTGTTGACAATCTCCTTTTCTTTGATGTTCTTCTTTGCCTTCTCTAGCAAATGAGCCATTATCTCAATCTAATTATTATCACAAACAAACTTGAATGGGCTCCCTTGGAGTATTTTTAGCTTATGATGGGTCAAAGTTTTGTAACTTCTCGTAATGCTTGGTTGAGGGAAGCAATGTAACTGTAAAGAAATTTGTTCTTTTTCTGCTTGATAAAAAAACGTACTTTGAGTGGTCTTTGAGAGGTGGAATTGCTCCAAGAACTTGAAAGTTAATGCGGAATCTGGCTGGCAGAAGTTGACAGCGCTACCATATAGTTGAAACATTGAGTGGTGTTAAGAAATTCTATATTTTGCTGCTTGTAAATAATGATCGAAGTCATTGAGGTGCTCGATTAGGTTAGGGCTCCTTAAACATATTCAACTGAGAACTCTTGAAATTTGGGGGAATTGGTTTCTTCAAAATCTTCAGCGATATAGGAGTTTTGTAGAATTCCTCTTATTTAGTATTATCAACATCAATGCTAGGCGTTTCTTCCCTCGGGCTAGAGTATTGTAGGCTCGGGTATAGTCTTGACAAGCATGAGAGGTGGAAGCATTGTTTGGTTTGACTGCTCTAGTTAAGAGGCTGATTTGAATTGATGAAGGGTCGGCACTTGAACTCATTGCTTTCTTTAATTGAAAAGGCATTTCATTTTGGTAGGGGACCGAGTAGAAATAGTTGAATTTGAGATTTAAATGATCGCTGGCAAGTGGCAAATAATTTGGTCATTTTCTATTTACTCGAGCAAATGCAATTTTTTGATGAAGTTTTTGTGTGTATGAGAGGAAATTTGAGTGGATTTGATATATTTCAAATTGAAAT
>NW_021501485.1:0-798 GCF_001605985.2 Dendrobium catenatum
CAATAGCTCCAACTGCTCATGTTCCTGCTGATGAATCAGTTCTGCCTACTGAAGTTTCTGGAGTTCTTTCACCATCTCAAACACGAAATAAAGAGCCCGAACCTAATCGTGTAACTGTCCCTCCGACTTCTATGGACGAAGCAAATGTTGCTTACGATAAGTCTATAATTGTTTATGAAGTTGATGATACAAAAGAGATTGAATTACGTCCTACACCTGAAATATTAGATTACCTTGGACGAACACTACTAACTGATGATAAATGCTTTTTCATTGATAACTGCTTGAAACAATTAAAGGATAAGTGAGTTTTTTCCTTAAATCCTATTTATACCGAGCTAAAATCATGTTTATACCGAGAAGTACCAAGTAATACTGAGCTTAAAAACTCGGTATTGCTCGGTATTATGTAAAAATTACTCGGTACTATGTAAATCATATGATTTAAAGTTTGTTTACTGTACTTAAAGGCATTATACCGAGCAGTACCGAGTAATACCGATCTTAAAAACTTGGTATTGCTTGGTATTACGTAAAAAGTACTCGGTACTATGTAAATCATATGATTTAAAGTTTGTTTACTTTATTTAAAGGCATTATACCGAGCAGTACTGAGTAATACCGAGCTTAAATACTCGGTATTGCTCTGAATTATGTAAAAACTACTCAGTACTATATAAATCATATGATTTATAGTACGTTAACTGTTTTTATGGCATTAAACCGAGCAGCACCGAGTTAAATCATTTCTTTTTGTATTGTATTTAGTTTTAATTAATCTTTTTAATTTATGTTTTT
>NW_021501486.1:0-754 GCF_001605985.2 Dendrobium catenatum
TCAAATTTAATTGGACTTTATCAAGATCAATTCGACTTGACTAAATTAATGCAATAAAAATTAAATCCAAGTCAACGTTGATTCGAATTAAAGTGAACTCGATGAAGACAGATCAACTCAATTGAATGTGCTCGAGGGCAAAATTAAGATAAAAATGAGGTCAACACCTACCTGTAGGTGGAAGAAGAATGCACAAAAATGCAGGTGCTGCACCAAATGCTGGTGGTTGTTTTCATTTCTTTGCTACGCACCTCGCCTGGGTCAGGTGAATTAGAGAATAATAGACAGATGTCTGTTGGCATTCCAGCCTTCCTTCTCCTTTCAGGGCCTATTCGAAAGAGGATCGAATGATCTACAACTGGGCCTGGAACCGCTCCTGCTCCTTCCTCTGCCTCTGCAACTGCTCATGCGCGAAGGCAATCGCTCGGATGTTCCCCTAACCCAACCCGGGAACGGACCGGAGGGAACCACAGCATGAGTAATGTCTGCGTCTCGTCGCAAGGCACTGAATAAGCACGCTTAATTGCAGAATTTCTTAAATAAAATTTCAATCATCACATCAAAATGTGTCTTAATGTTTAAGAGTTTAATTTCTTTTACTTAAGGGGTTTCACATATCTTCATGAGAAAGATAATTCCGCTCACTTAAAATTACAACTACGACATTTCTACACCACCACCTTTTCCATGCACTTGAAATGGTCGGTCTACCTTCATCTACAGGTGGACGAATTTCCTAGCCATCCTTATTACC
>NW_021501487.1:0-945 GCF_001605985.2 Dendrobium catenatum
CTCGTAGTATGCCTTAAATAGTAGGTAGGTCCCTTTTTTTTAGGGATCCTAAATCCAACTTATCTGCGTCACAGGATGATGCCACCTCCATCCTTCTCTCACGCATGTGATTGAGTGTTTGATTTTAGTTTCTCTAGTTTCTCTTTAGTACCCTAGAGCCTCCGGATGGTTGTGTGGACCACGCATGTCTAATTCAGCCCTTTGGGACCCTTCTTTCCTTTTGAGTAGGACTTCTTAGTCAACCCCTTGTGTCAATCCCACTTTAGGAGAGGATAATGTATGATCCTTAATCGAGAGTTTTCTCAGGCTCCGACCTAAGATGTAATTAACCATGGGGGCTTGCGCCCGTGGGAAACTTGGCCCCACATCTACTAAACCCCATTCGAGTTTTTGTATCGGATGGGGGAAACCCATGACTAGGTCGTGTATATTACTATCCATCGGGGCGTGTGGGAGACAGCCTCTATCCTCAATGGTTAGTCGTATGCATGATTCAATCTGCCCTTCCAATCGACCCGTTCACACGGTGCTCTTTTTGGAGGTCCACAGGTCTCTGGCGACCACGGTGGGACCAGTTTCTCTCTCCATCTATAGATTACATATTATCTTTTCTTGTGTGTATTTCGGGATTGGTATTCCTTAGATTAGGTCCATCCCACTCTTAGTTATGGTCTTTTCTTAGTCAGGGTTCCTTTCCCTATAGCTAGGGTTCCCCCTACTCTACCTCTTTCCAGCCTTACAGGCTATTCCATCCCTTATTCATTCCTATCAATCCTTATCGAATCCTTCTTTTCTAATTTTTATTCTGATTTTTAACATTTCACTTTCTTTTCTTGGCAGCAGTGCCATGGCTTCTTTCGTGCCTTCTATTACCTTTGCTTTTGGTTCGGATGCGCGGGTGACTCTCCATGAGTCCCTGCTCGCTAGTCCGCCAGTGGGAGGAAT
>NW_021501488.1:0-309 GCF_001605985.2 Dendrobium catenatum
TCCTGGATGATCGACTATGTACAGACTTGAAAGTCAGTAGTTTTTGGACGAGTTTTGTGTCTTTCCTATATATAGTCAACTTAAAACTATCTTGTAATTTTTTTGCCTACTTATCTTCGTGTTAACTGAAGGGAGAGTGAAGGAGAGAGTGTGTGAGTGTTTGAATGAGGATTCTTACTACTGGAGCGTAAATGATACACTTCGTACTCAAAGGAAAGAATCTCCACTTGTGATTTGTGATTACTTCACTCTTTTTTCTCGTCCTTCTAGATCTCTTGTGAGAAGATCTATCAAGGAGATCCGGTTCTC
>NW_021501489.1:0-200 GCF_001605985.2 Dendrobium catenatum
GTTGATTCGGTGGGCCCACCGGCTAATTTTCATTGCGCTGAGGTGCCCGACCTGATACAAGTTTGCAGGAAAATGCTGTGGGTTTGCAGATAAGTAACTGTGTTTATATGCAGGCGAAAAGCCTGGGTTTAACGACGGACGTGAGAGACAGAAGAGTGCTCCTCGTCGTTGGGTTAATGGTATTGGTATGGGTAGCTGGG
>NW_021501490.1:0-204 GCF_001605985.2 Dendrobium catenatum
ATCACATGTTCCTATGTGATCAAAAGTTTGAAAAATATAAAAGGTATCTGCAACATCAATTTGAAAAACAACAGGAAGAAATTCTGAAAAGGTTTGGTGAAAAACTCAAGGAGATCAATGAACTGTATGCACCGCCTCAAGAGAATCAACAACAGATAATTCACAACGAGCTGAATTCGCAAGAAGGGGAGTCTGATGTAGACA
>NW_021501491.1:0-205 GCF_001605985.2 Dendrobium catenatum
ATTTTAATTAAATTTTAACTTAATCAATTATTTAATTAATTGAATTTTATTTTAAAATTGAATATGAATTTTAAATTTTATTTTAAAATTAGTTAATTAGTTTAATTTAAATTAAAGTCACGAATTTAAAATTAAATTTAATTAATTTATTAGTAAAAATTAGATTTTAGTTAAAGCTCTCAAACAATTTCGCAGCATAATTTTT
>NW_021501492.1:0-1380 GCF_001605985.2 Dendrobium catenatum
TTCATGCTCATGACAAGTTAGTGCGACCTAGGACCTTCTAGGTTGGAGACTTGGTCTTGGTCCTTCGGAGGCCTATCTTAGCCCACCGAAAGTTGGGCGAGAAGTTTGAACCAATTTGGGAAGGAAACTTCACTGAAGAGATTGTCTACGATGGAGGCTCGCATTAGCTAGTGGATTGTAAAGGAAATCACCCAATGTTACCCGTCAACAGACATTTCCTTAAGAAGTACTATGCTTGACGTAGCTTGTTTTATCAATGAATAAAATTTTCTTTGCCCTCGACTCGCAACTTTGAATCATTTTAGCACTTCATATTATGTTTTTTTTTTAATATGTCTATCTTTTCCTTAAGGTTAGGTCCTTCCTTCCCTTAGGATTAGACCCGCTAGTGGTGGAGTATGCCCTCCGTGGCACCATCCTGGCTTTTACCTGTCGATTGGTGGTGGAGTACGCCCTTCTTGGCACCATCCTGATTCTCATTCGCTAGTGGTAGAGTACACCCTTCATGGCACCACACTAGTTTACCAGTTTCGGTCCTCTGTGTGGAGCAAGTCTCCTCCCCACATGACCATTCGCTAGTGGTGGAGTACGCCCTTCATGGCACCACCCTAGTTTACCAGTTTTGGTCCTCTGTGTGGAGCAAGTTTTCTCCCCACATGACCATTCTCTAGTGGTGGTGTACTCCCTTTATGGTACCACCCTAGTTTTCCACTTTCGGTCCTCTATGTAGAGCAAGTTTCCTCCCCACATGACCATTTGCTAGTGGTGGAGTACGCCCTTCGTGGCACCACCCTAGTTTGCAGTTTCAGTCCTCTATGTGAAGCAAGTTTCTTCCCCACATGACCATTTGCTACTGGTGGAGTACACCCTTCGTGGCACAATCCTAGTTTGCCAGTTTTGGTTCTTTGTGTGGAGCAAGTTTCCTCCCTACATGACCATCCTAGTTGTTTTTTCTATAAGGAGTAAGCCTTCTATCAGCATCCTATAGACCTAAGGTTGGGTGATGCCCTTCTTTAGACCCAAGGTTAGGTGATGCCTACCATGATTTTCCAGTTAATCTGTCTATTAGGAGTAAGCCTTTTATCAGCATCCTATAGACCTAAGGTTGGGTGACGCCCTTCCTTGGACTTCCAGAATCCTTTTCAAATTTTCATTCGGTCAACGCCAATGTGCGCAGCAGAAGTTCCTTCTACTACACACATTGGGGGTCCATTTTTTGACCTCATTTTTGTATGAGGTCACATTCAACCCCTTTGGATCAAATCACATGTTTCAATAAAGCTTAACCCGATCAAATCCTTCAAAACATTGATTCCACCCCGTCTCATGCCTTGGATACATACTATCCATGGGTGAGTTAAAACCAAATGACTTTGACCA
>NW_021501493.1:0-241 GCF_001605985.2 Dendrobium catenatum
TAAATAGTGAATCAATAGTAGTAATAATAGTGAATACATATTAGTATAAGTAACAATATCATTATCATCAGTAATAGTGTCATATCCATAAAATCAATGGCAGTACTAGTAAAATAGTATAATAATAATAATGATAATAATCAGTAAAACAACACAGTGGTAGTAGTGCAATAATAGTGAATCAGTGTAATAATATGCATTCTAATAATTACATTAAATAAGTAAAAATTTTGATTGTGGT
>NW_021501494.1:0-521 GCF_001605985.2 Dendrobium catenatum
GCTTTCACATGTCCAGGCTTCCTGCATTCATAACAAATAACATCAGAAGTTCCTTTAGAATATTTATTATCCTTACATTTTCTCCAAAGATGCTTTTGCTTCTTCCTTAGAAAGTTTCTGAATTGGCTTGAGATGAAGGCAACTTCATCGCTCTAAGACCCAGAAGAATCGGAGTCAGATTTGTGTACCTTTAGTGCCACCATTTTCTCTTTCTTTTTCTCACCTGCATGAAGATTTCTTTGATTCACCCCTTGCTCGTAAGCAATGAGTGAGCCAAATAAGTTGTCAATCGAATACGTGTTCAAATCCTTAGATTCAGTTATAGTAGTACTTTTTGCATCAAAAGAGGAAGGCAAGCATCATAAAATCTTGTTTACTTTTTCAAAGTTCGAAAGCTCTCTTCCTAAGGAATGTAAGGAAGTAACAATCTGAGAAAACATTGTATACATGTCATAAATAGATTCAGAAGGTTTCATACAAAAAAGTTCGTAGTCATGCAAGAGAATATTCAAGCGAGATTG
>NW_021501495.1:0-9248 GCF_001605985.2 Dendrobium catenatum
AGTGAGAAGGATAGATATATTCCTTTTTTTCTTGTATAAGAAAGATTTTCTTAGAAAGAAGCAAGATTTGGAAATATAATAAGAACTCTCTTGAATAAGACTATTTTCATATTTCCTCTGGATTCCTAAAAAATTTTCCATCTTTACTCGCTAGATATATTACACCTACGTCGATAGTAAAACTTTCTTGTGCCATATATTCACATATAAACATGATGTAATAGAAAAAGACCTGAACTCAGATCAAAAATTATAGAAAAAAAAAGCCTTTAAAGATTTTTATGCAAAGCACTAACAAGCCAGCACCAATCATAAGTCTTATTATTTAACTAGAAACGTTGTTTTGATATTCGCCTGCGACTAATCCTAGAATATCGTGACTTGCCATCTAGTTAGGCAGAATATTCATCACGAGTGGGATTGATCCTTCACCCGTTAGAGAGTTTATATGACTCTAGCCAGCTAGTGTAACTGCTTTTCTCATTCGTAAAAGTAAGCTTATCTTAATAGAATCAGCAAGTATAGCAAGCTGAAAAGCAAGGTGTTTTGTGGGGATTTTGATCAATCGAATACTGGGAAATCGAGCAATGACTCTTTTGCTGCCCTTTACTTGGTTTCTCCGAGGATATGGTTTTTGCATACGAAGTGGCTCTTTGTTTTTGCCCCTTTAAGAAGAAAAGGACGATAGGGCTTCTTGCTTGCGTTTTTACTCTTACTACTTAACTGGATTTTAGCAACATCGTGCCTTGGAAATGGAAACGAACCCTCTAGAACTATGAAATTGCCCGAAGAAACAGAGTGCTAGCAAGAACCTCAAATTTCCTTCATTAGGGGGCAACCTGAACAATGAACTGTACTCGCTAACGGAAAAGCCGTTTTTTCTCTAAGTCGATTCCAAGACCTTTTTTGGGTATGAGATTTGTCTGATCCGCTTGCTAACGAAAGTCGTTTGAATCCCCAAAAAAACTGCTCGGCTTGCAACAAAAAGCTTGAATTTCAAGTAGTACTTCCCGGAACACGAAAAGAAGCTTTTTTCGAGTGCCGAAACTGTACGCATCTCCCGACACTTCACTAACGGTTTTGAAGCTAAGTCACTTTACTTGACTAAAAGACTGCCTTCCTTCAGATGAAAAGGAAAGTATCTAAGTAGCGCTTCCCCTCTGCAAAAAGTACCTACTAGAGTAGTACAGACCTGAAATAGAGTATAGATAGGGGGTGAAAAAAATGCCTTTCCGTGCCGGTCAGCAAGGCCCACTAAGGCTAAGTGATAGAGTAAGGCGCTAGACTCATATCGTAGTAAGTTAAGCGAGTGGTTAGCGAGACTCAGTTCCAGGCACGGTTGACTGCTATGGGTGACTTGGAGAAAATCTCTCTTTCAGGCAATCGGTTTATCTAAACCTTTCGTTAAGTTAAGGTAAGTTCATGAATTCAATACTTGATTCATTGCCCATGTACGAATTGGATTCGAACCAATATCGACGCTACTTTCCTTTAGTAGATCGTGAGTGGATCAGCCGTTTCTTTTTCATTGCTTCGCACCTAAGCATTTCAAATTTCTAACCGGATCACGGTATGTAGAAAAGAACTGAATACGTTTCCAATACCAACATCAACTCTCGCTGAAGCAATTTTGTAAGTTCCCGCACACTCCCCAATCCGAATTCATGCGTTCCTGTAGCAGCATTCAGGGACCCCCTTAAACTCCCTACATCGATACCAGACGTATGACTTCTTTTCTGACTCAGAAGCTCTTGAATTGGTATTTGATTAAGCTCGGGAAGGGAAACCAACAAAATGCCACACCCGATACAAGGTCAGAGTAATTTCAGAATAGAATACAAAGGTAGACCGCTATGACTAGACGACGACGCAAAACTAGGCCGAAAATCCCGACACTTCACCCCTCTTCTCCAGCTTATTCTGGTGATCGAAGACTAGCGCCTTGACTTTCCTGAAACAATTCGGTTCTTGGTCTCCATCAAACCCTTGACTTGACGATTTTCATGGGTTTGACCCGGTTAGCG
The DNA here is from genome assembly GCF_001605985.2 of Dendrobium catenatum. NCBI lineage: Eukaryota > Viridiplantae > Streptophyta > Magnoliopsida > Asparagales > Orchidaceae > Dendrobium > Dendrobium catenatum. The sequence goes on from NW_021501495.1 coordinate 2,025, forward strand.
GGTTCCTCATTAATTGCCCTTCTAGGCGGTACAAACAAATCCGTAATGAGCGTACCGAGAACGACAGAAACCTGACCGGAAGAAAAAAAAGTTTCTATATGTTTTCAACAAGGTTGGGCTCGGGTTCGAAAGGCATTATTGAAATGACAAAGCGAACTCAACCAACAAAGGATGGCAGTACTTGAACCTCACATTCGCGAAAAACCTGGTAACATCACCCCCTAGCAAAGGTGCGTAGCAATCGGTCTGCATCTGCATTTAGCATTGCCTTTCAGCAAACGCATGGACTCTCCTGCTACCCCTTATCTAACGCCATTAGATAAGAGATAAGCGCCGCAATCCTTGGTCTCTAGTGCGCAAGCTCTTCTCAAAATAAGAAGAATAGAGGGTTTTTCCCTATAGCGCTAGGCAGCAAGCATTAGATGAAGCCGATTTTTTCCATTTCGTATAGCCGGCAAGTAGTGCTTTGGCGCATAGCCGTGTTGGAGCCGGGAAGGATTGCAGCTATCTTTCTAAACAAGGGCTAGGGGGGCGGAGAGAGAATTAGGAAAGCTTGAAGAGTCACTTGCACGATACTTGAGGAAGTCTTGCTTTCTTGTTTGCTCTTTCCCAATGGACTCTTTCAAACCGAACAACCAATACTTGTTTTCTTAACATTTACTCTTTTGCCTGCGGCCCTTTGGGTGGAATTCATACTCGAACCTTGACTTGCTTTTCTTGATCTAAGATGACACAAAGCGAACTAGGGGTCTTTTTTATGCTTCCTATTCATAAGAAAGTAAGTCGAGTTGAAGGTAAATAGTCGCTAATACACTTTAAGCAGGAAGAGTTTGCCTTCGATGCTCTTTGCCTTTGCTCCGGGGAGCATCCTATAGAAAAGGTGCTTGAACAGCGCATATGCGACAACAACCAAGGTGAATCCGATGTTCATGGAATTGAAAGGTTCTTCAAGGTCGGTCTTTCCGCTTTTCAAACCCCAATCAAACCAGGATCTCCTATCTTTCTTTTCTATAGAAGGCATAACCGCTAACCTTGAACCGATATAGAACAACTTATTCTCCGTTGGCGTTTCGGTTGTTCTAATTGGTTAATCGGTTTGAAAGAAGGGAAAGAGAGAAGAGATTTTCGTTTTTTCTATTATAGAAGGAGGGAGGCAGTCAGACAAGCACCAGGCAAGGAAACCGACAGCAAAGAGAATTCCAACTGGCTCTCACGAGATAGAAGTAGCTAGCATTGGGACTCTTTCTGGTATAGGCAGTATGACTCGTTTAGACTGTTGAGCTAATGAAGTTCTAATACTAGAAAAGAAAAAAGGACAGTCCTCTATAAGTTCTAAGTGAGCTCTTACGCTCCTTAGGAAGGCCGAATGAAGGTATTCTGAATGTGGGGCAAATCTCAAGAGATGAGCTTAGCACTAGCTATAAAAAGAATAATGAAAAAAGGGAACTTGACTAATTATGAATACTCCTTTTGGGTATGCAACTCAAGGTTATGCTTATGCGGAGGCAAAAGAATAGTCAACTACTTCTTATCCGTAGACAAAGACTCCAACGCCATAGGAAACCACTTGAATTGGATGGCAACTACTACTTAGACAGATGAAACTACTAGCACTCCAACCCTTATCACTTCAACCCTTAGGCCTGCAACTGGATACGCTGTCCTTTCAATTTTCACTGGAATGGCAATAGCAGAAATTGAACTAGATGCCCCTAGGACTAACACTGTATGGCTGGCAGAAGAACTTAGAAAAGAAAAACGAAGCGTTTCACTGGCGTAAGTGAAAGCGATAGTTTTTCTTTTTACAAAAGAAAAAGGAGGCGCTAGAAGAAATCCTATTAGAGTATTCTGCCCTCCCCGTAACCCTTACTTCAGAACTCCCTTACACCCCACTCTGCCTGGATTGCTTGAGGACTGAAACTGGCTATCCAATAAAGAAAAGAAGAAAAAGAAAAGAAAGTAGTCATACCTAGAGTAAAAAGGAATCACAGATTTATGGGCCTATCTTTTCCTATTTCTATTTCATAAAGATACTGTTGGGACCGCGATCATCTAATTAATAGAACAGAATTTCTCCCGAATTGGGAGAGTCCTCATCAGTGTGAGAGGATACGGCTCTTGAGCCTAGTGTTTTTTTCCACGTCGAATAAGACACTTTTCTTTTTCGAAATTTGATTCGTGTTCAGTGTCCCCAAGGTACATGACAAGAATGAAGTGAAGATAGAACTATTCGCCTGTGGTAGGAAAAATTTGAGGAAGAGTCAAAATTCGAAAGCATAAGTCCATCTAGCGCCTTCGATGGCGAAACCTGGTCCAGGTGAGTTCGTTTTTTTCAAACCTGCAGTGTAAAAGGCTAAAGCAGACAAAGGCTAGGGAGTAGGAGATAGCTTTTTGGATAGCTGGTTCTTAGGGAAAGTCTTAAGCGAAAAACACTTCGTTCCAGAAGTGGGAATAGCAGTAGAAGTCCCGCTACCAGTATCAGTACTTGTTCCACTAGACAAAAATGATCGGTATCGCTTCGCGCCTTCGCCAGTACCACTACTCTGCCTTATCGCTTCGCTCAAGTGAAAGTATCCCTATTCTTGAACATAATAAGAATAAGAAGAATTTCATCCATTCTCGCCAGTTGTTGCAGTTTCCTTTGCTATCGGTACAGTGCTAAGCCCATCAAGCAAGTAGGCTAGCGGGTCAAATCTTTTCATTTTTCATTGAAGTTGCTAATTTCATTCCGAATCTTTTCGCATTGTAGGAAATCCTTCAGTATAATGGAAGGTGAACGATAAGGGAGAGTTCATCTTCTTATTCTTTCTCTGGAATAGATACATCTAGAATCTCATAGGTGAGAGAGGGACGAAGTAGCTCGACTAAAAGGAGAGGGACGGAGAGACTTGCCCGAGAACAAAAGAAGAGAAAGGGACGGGACTTCTACGAGCTCTCCAAAACAGGCTAACAGTCTGGCTTGTCTTTGCCCCTGCCCTGCCTTAGCTTTCCTCTTTGGACAAAATCTTCTGGTCTAACGTAAAAAGGCACCCTCCCTCTCTATTCGCCATATCCTATCCAAGACTCCTACTCGATTAAGGGCACTTAGAAAGGCTAGAAAGTAATTCTATATACGAGAATATAGAGAAGCAACTTGGTTATTAATAGATAGGTATGAAATGACTCTGTCTGAAAGATAGAGGGATAGTAATATGATTACCATATTCCTATTAGAACTAGTGAAAGTGAAGTAAGAATATGGGCTAATTCTAAGGATTTCTCACGGGCTTCTACGGACTCAATTGCATTTGATTTTCTCTAGACTTCTTACTCCTTGCTAGCTTTATTGAACCTGGAGAGAAAGAATCTGACTTATCTCAAGGCCCTAGAATCCGAAAACCTAAGAGAGAACTTCTTCGCTTCGCGCCTTTACCCGAAAAGGGGATTAACTAGCTCGCCGGCTTTCCTCCATCAGGCGCTAGCTAAAGTTCTTGTTTTTGGAAGGAAAGACAAGCGCAAATAGATGACCGTCACCCCGAAGCGAAGTCAGCTGCTTCCAATCCCCGCTTTTTCTCTTTTGAGTCATCAGAGAAAGCAAACTAGCGTTTCTTACTTGGCACTAAGAACTAGCGCCTTACTGAAACAAAAACAGCAGGCGGGGTTTAATGGTTTTGAACCTTTTTTTCAACCGGTTTCCGGTTGCTGCGGGGGGCTCCATTTCTCTCTTAATAGGAGTGGGGCTGACAGAATCAGAAAGCTAGCACTCGAATCAAGCCATCATTACGGCCTCCTTCTGGGGCTTTTTCATCTGGTGAATGAATTCGATTTGCTGGTCAAACGATAGAGAGAGTTGCATCTCTGAACTCTTGGTTCTTTTGAATAAGATAAGAGAGAACTATCGACTGCTATGAGCTTGAGGCAGAGTCGGCTCACCTTTTTCCGGGTTATCGGTCTTCTAATGGACACTTGTCGACTCTTTACAGATCTTTGTTTTCAAGCTACAGTTCCAGTTGTTCCAACTATCGATTTAAAGGAGGATTTTCTGTAAGAAGAATTCAACGGCATCTGGAAAACCGATATTTGAATTCCCAGAAGCGGACAAGAATCAATCCGCAACAGGGAATCGCAGATTGACCTGCCTTAGCTTGAAGTTCATTGAGTTCTTACATGTAAGCAGACACTGTGAAAAAGCCGTGTAGGAAGGAGATCAGAAGGCGAGGGCCGCAGGCTCTCGGTCGTCGGGGGAGACATTTTGATCTTCATGCCAAAGAAGCTTGGGCACCTGCTCCAATATCTCTTTCTTTTCGAGAAGCCTACCTTCGCTGCTTGAATCCATTCTCGGCATGAATCCGCCTGAGGAGTTCTTTCGTACTGGTGATCATAGCGAAGTGGACAATACCTGTTCCCTTCCCATCCCGAATACAGAAGTCAAGCACTTTCGCGACGATAAGACTTTTTTCGGGGAAGATACAAAATTGCCAGTACTATTTTAGCTCATTGAATCTCAGACACCACTCTTTTCTTTGTTTTGAACTGTCCGTAGTAAGTTTCCTTTTTCGTTCTATACGAAAGAATTGGAAGAAACCTACTTGCTTCTGGAAAAACTCCCACTCACAAGAGCACACCACTGAAGATTTCATGCGTCTTTACCTGAAAGTGAAGTACCGTGAAGATGGTGAACCTTTCTACTGGCCGATGCGCCCTTATGAGATCACACTGAATGGCTACTTTCCCCGAAAAGCAAAGCGAGAGGCGATAGCTCGACTGAAAGGAGAGGATGAGCCGTACTATGGCTTTTCTTCACCTTGGATTTACGCGGAAGCGTATGCCTGGATCAATATCTTTGATAACTGCTATTATGAGGATTCAGGTGATAAGTCTAGAGAGCTGGAGAATTACTGGGACCAAGCCTTGTAAGGAGGATCCTTAACCAAGATGTTTGGAGACTTTACCATCTGTGCTGCCATTGGAGACAAGCAAGTGGATGACCCAAGGAGACCTTCCTTGTTCTAATTTTTCCTGTGTGCGCGGTCCAGGGCTACAAAGGAGCAGCCGATATGCCGATCGGAGAAGAAGAGTCAGAGATATGAGTATGAGTACTAATACGTATCTAACCATAACCTAACCCAAAAGGTGGCTCAATTGCCTGGAATGCCACATGTGTTGCCCCTCCCGATTTCACTGAGTCACCTCACGATGAGACCGTCCCATCCTCTTTCTGGACTTCTCAATAGGTCTGTTTTGTCTGGATAAAGGTCTCCTCCTATGTCCTATGGGTAAGTCACGGGGCATTTCTCATCAAAATAGAGTTGGGTTGGCATGGTTTTGTAATGGTGGCATTTTTCCATCAATCACTATGAACGGTGTTTGAACTTCTTTTGAAGCTTTCCTCTCGCTTTGCTCGAGTGGCCTCCAAAATCAGGAGTTTTCTTTTCGAAAAGGAGAGAGGTCTGAGATCAGGGGCGCCCTTGATCAAGCTTCCTCTCAGACTGAATAGAATCGCCGATTGAGCTTCGAAGCTCGCGATCTCCTCATCAGAGAGGAAAGTTTGTTATTCTCTTTTTCTTTTTAACCAAGTGCTTTCTGAGGATCCGAAAAAGACTGCAAATGATTTACCATCCATCCCACTCCCCGCCCAACCTTAGCCGGACTCTCCACCCGGGGGCGTAGGTACATGGAACAGATAGTGCCGGCCCCCGGGGGGGTTGGAGCTATGGACATCTTTCTATCCTGATGAAACCTCGTTCAATACCACTCCGAATAGTAATTAAGAAAGATATAGAAACCCATTCCTCTTAGAACTTATAATGAGTGAAGCTACCTAAAAGAAAGGGCTAACTCGCCGTACAGCGGTTTAGACTTTTTTCACTTTTTCTTTCACTTTTGCATTAAGTGTTTTTGCGGAAAGATGGTCTTGCTCTAGTGCGTGCTGTATGAGTCTTGCTCGTGTAGTGTTGGTGAAAAACCTTCCTAACACAGCGGTCTCTTCCAAGGTCTTATGTCACCTCTGCCCATTTGAGAAGAAAAGTGTGGGTGACTGTACACCATCTGAGACACAGACGAGTCAGCATAGATATATCTTGGGTAATCTAAAAAGGAGTGTCTCGTGCAATGGAAAGTCTTAATAGATAATATTTAGGTCAATCGGCTGTTCAGAGTCGGTAAATAACTCTTTGTCGTCTGTCAAATAATATAGATTTCTATATTTACCTTGAAGTTCCGGCATACAAGTAAGCACGAACATGAATAGGAACAGGCGATAGAATCGTCCTCCTCTCACCTGAAGGAGTACTCATACCTAAAGCAACCCAATTGGTTTTTCCAGCAACCAACAACGTGGCCGAGTACGAAGCGTTCATCGCGGGCTTAACTTCACAGTAGCCCAACGCAAAAACAAAAAGTATCAAGGTCATTGGGGACTCTAAGTTAGTCATCAGTCAGGTTTTGGAATCCTGGAAAACCAAAGAACCAAGACCATATCAAAGGCATATCACGCTTTGGCGGAACACTTAGTCAAAGGATGATCAGAAGCATGTGTAGAGAGAAGAAAACAAGTTAGCAGAAGCTTTGGCCACGCTAGCGTTAGCTATTCAGTTGCCCGTATATCGCTCAATGGAATCGAGTCCCTCGTCATTGAGAAAGTCTCGACCATGAATTTCCAGAAAGACATCATATCACTAAAATCTTTGTGTTCTTCGAAAGAACCAGAGTTCGCCGAGTAGCTCGAGCAGGAGTTTATGAAAAGCTGATAAAAAGAAACCAAACGTCGGAGGCGGAAACAAGAAACGGAAGACTGAGGTCGCAAGGGAGGACGGAACCCCACTTCGACTCACCAAGGAAAAGGTAAGTACTGTGACATCCTTTATTATGTATTATGAAGTTTTATAGATCAATGCCTGGACTGGGGGGGGCGTCGGCCCCCCGGGAAAACGTTTGCAGATGCGACCATGAATCGAACCAGGTCGAAACACTGTCGACGGACAAACTTTGCGTTAACGTCGACCGGGATGGCCAGGCCCCGGTTCCCAGGGTTAGGGTATTCCCTATGTTGAGCCTACTCAGATCAGAACTAAACTTGTTTCTTCTCTTTCGTCTATCGGCCGGCCGGCTTTAAGCAACCTTCGCATTTCCTGCTGAGATCCCAAGTCTCCAAGTGGGCCCTCTTGGCCACCCACGACCTTGGCTTTTTAGAGAATCCCGCTCCTGTGTCGTAGGACTTGTAGCTCGGCAGTCCACCGGGTAGGT
>NW_021501496.1:0-262 GCF_001605985.2 Dendrobium catenatum
TTTTTAACTTTAACAACTGAAATTTTCGGACAGGTTTACCAAACAGAGGCATTGATATCAAATGGAGGATTGATCCTCTAAATGGACCTCTGTCAACTGAAATTAAAACAGAAATGTCAAAATTAGACAGATTATCTGATAATGCAACAAAAATAAAGATCTTTATTATGTTTTTGTTATCTAACCTTTTCTTTCCACTAAATAGTCATAAAACCCCTAGAAGGTTCACATCTGTTGCAAATAATTTAAGTGAGTTCACTTC
>NW_021501497.1:0-213 GCF_001605985.2 Dendrobium catenatum
AGAGTGAAGAAAATACAAAATGCACAAAAAGATCCTTACCCTTGAGTAACCAAGTGAACCCTTTATGCTCCTATAGTAAGAAATCTCCTTTAAACACTCAATCTCACTCTCTCATTCAAATTCCCTTTTGTATGCATGAAGATAAAAATGTCAAAAAGATTATATGACAGCTTTAAGTGGACCTTTTATAGAAAATACACAAAAAACCAAAAC
>NW_021501498.1:0-374 GCF_001605985.2 Dendrobium catenatum
AAAAAAAAAAAAAAAAAAAGCCGAATTTCGGATATTGTGGCTAAGATTTAGGAAGGTGATAAGGGCGAAACCTTGTCAGAAAAGAGTAGCTCGATATATTCAAAGAACTAATATTAATTATTTAAAAAATATAGCTAATCAGTTAAAATCAGCGGTATATATTAAAACTTATCTTTCCTGATCCCCACATTTTTGAATTGATCCCATTTTTTAAACACAATTAGCTCTTATAATATTAAGAATCTACTCAATTATTTAGAGCTTACAATTATTTTTTATTTAATTATTAAAAAGATAAACAACTTCAACACCAAGTCTTTTATATCTTATGTGGGGTCTGTTGCATGAATCATTTTTTTTATGTTACGTCATTT
>NW_021501499.1:0-310 GCF_001605985.2 Dendrobium catenatum
CTGAGAATATTCATGACTCGTATAGGAAATTGAAAAACATGCATGCTAAACTTAATATTGAATTTAGTTCTTTACAAATTAAGCATGCTAACTTAGTTAGAGAAAATTCTGATTTAGATAAAGATCATATGTTACTTCTTGATGAGTATGATGCATTAAATAAGAAGCATATTGAATTAACTGAAGAGCATTAAACCTTGAAAACCACTCATGTTGAACTAGAAGAAGCTTTTCATAGACTAGACAAACTTGCATTAGAAGTAGATTATATTTAGTACTTGCTATTGATAGAAGTTGATGGATTGACAGC
>NW_021501500.1:0-587 GCF_001605985.2 Dendrobium catenatum
AAAAATAAGCCCAAATTTATGCCGATTAAAATAAAACTGAGTTCGACGAGGCTCAATCGAATCGATCGAATGCACACGATAGCACTCGAGCGAAAATCGAGGTCAACAAACGGACCCCCAACATATGCGGAGAACAACAGGTGAACCGTATATGTTGGCGTTGACCTCCCTAATTCTAGGAAGATGCAACCTTAAAGTCAACTAACGGAATTCACTAAGAATATGCAACCAAACTATAATAAAATAACGAGGATCAGATCGATAAAGAGAGAGTCCCAAACTCACATGAATAGAATTGAAACAAGATCATAAAGAATCAATAGAGAATCAATAATCAGCTAAACGTAAATCAGAGGGTGAGGGGGAAAGATCAACGATCACCTGACCATCAGTCTAGCGGTGATACGAAAGGGACAGAGAAAGTACCTTCGCTCGGTCATAGGCCCCGAAACAGCGAAGTCCCTACTCGACCATGGGTCTGTCGGTAGGACAAAGGGAAAAAGCACAATCACCCGACCATAGGTCTGTCGGTGAGGAGAAAAGGGAAGAGAGCACCCTCGCTCGGCCATAGGCCCCGAAACAGCAAG
>NW_021501501.1:0-336 GCF_001605985.2 Dendrobium catenatum
CGGTTAATCGTTTGGACGAAAATTTATTCGTCTGGACGTAATTTTTCCAGAGGACCGATTGTCCTGGATGATTATTTATTTCGTCTGGACGAAAATTTTCCAGAGGACCAATCGCCATGGACGATAATTTAATTTCGTCTGGACGAAAATTTTCCAGAGACCAGATCGTCCTGGACGATTATTAATTTCGTCTGGACGAAAATTTTCCAGAGGACCAATCGCCATTGATGATAATTTAATTTCATCTGGACGAACATTTTACAGAGAACCAATCGTCCTGGACGATTGTAAAATTCATTCTGGACGAATAGGACTTAGAAAAAATTTTTAAGCAAG
>NW_021501502.1:0-349 GCF_001605985.2 Dendrobium catenatum
ATTAAGAAAATTCTGGAATTTGGAGGAGTTAATAGATTTTGAAGGATTATCCGGATACGTTAACTAAGAGGTCGAAATTTGACTTTCAAAACTAGAGTTAATCCTAAGGGTTTCAGATTTTTAATAAATACTAGACCAAATTTTGAGTTGTTAGACAGGTGGTACACTCAATTTGGAGTTTTCTACGAAAAGTTATGGTTTTTAGAAGTTTTGGCCCGTTTTGACCGAAGGTCACCTAAGATGTTGAGTCCTTGATTTTGACCAATTTATGGAGGTTTAATATTTTTAGGGAATAATAGATTCTAATTGAAGCCATTAGCCATTGAGTTTGATTAGTCTAAATTTTTCT
>NW_021501503.1:0-432 GCF_001605985.2 Dendrobium catenatum
GTAGTAATAAGCCTTATCTAATGTTTCTGAATAATTGTAGTTGAATTCATAGTTATTTTCTTGGCTAAGATATTAAATAAAATGAATACTGATCAATAATAATCTCTAGGAAAATATTATTTAGCTACAACAACTTCAAATACATTCAAATATACTATAATAATCTTGCTCAAAATTCTTAAATTGATCATTCATAGTGTCTTTATTATTAATAAATAACAAATGTTGTTCCTTAATTTTGAGTACCCATATAGATTTTATTTTAGCATCAACACTTCGCCAAAATATTTCAGCAAGCAGTATTAATTTTGTTTTAACAAAATCAACTTGTGTGTAAGCAAAAATATATATTTTTTCAAAAATATTCAAGTTATTAATCAAATCTTAAGAGAACAATTTCTTCCATCAAATGTAGAAATATAATTATTTATT
>NW_021501504.1:0-2567 GCF_001605985.2 Dendrobium catenatum
CTTGGAGTGGTTTCATCCCTTGTGTGGTTCTTCTTCTCCCGACAACCCTAGAAGTAGACAAATGAGCGTAGCCTCAAGGTGAGACAATCGCTTTGTTAACCGCCGGATTCTAGTTGGCTTTTCATTAGCTTTACTATTTATTGCCGTCGTTATTTTATAGATCTTGCTAATTTAGCGGTAATAACTTGCCTACACTTGGTTAAAATTCTAAGATCTTTTTTTGAAATATCACTTAAGAAAAGCGTGAAGATTGAACTTACATTATTTTAACAACTTTTATTCAATTTTATGAGATTCAATTCCTGGTATCACATCAATCAGCTACTAAAAAGGAAAAAAAACTATTTTTCATTCCTTTAATAAACTTCAGAGTTGGCAATAATGTCTGGAGAGACAGATAAGACAGGAATGACCTCATAGTTTAACAACATTCAAAGGTGCAGCAGATGACCCTTGAAGACAACTTAAAGTAAGCACGATAGATAAAATATAAACAAATAAAAAAAAGGAAAGAAAGAAATCGTAATTCCAGAAATACATAATCACATTGATATGAAGAGCACAGTACTGATGCCACTTTAGCATTTGAAAACGCCAATCTGACGCAACTTTTTGGGATTACTCCATCACAACAATGTGCAAAAGAGCAGACTAATTGTCCAAAGGTCAAAGCTGAACAATGATTTCATCATCAATCACCATAGAATTCAATCTGCATAACTTTCTGCCAAAATTCCATCATTAACGCTGAAAGTTGCGGAGACCTTGTAAAGCTTCATGTAGAAGCTTTAGACCACTATCATAGATAACAAAACCACTGGACCAGAATTCATGATAGTCAATGGGCACAATTTCGATTTACAGCTGGCTTTACTTAGCTTGTTAAAGGAATGACAAACCTCAGCGAGTGCAAAGTAATCAGCACCTCTTCTCAAGTTACAAGCTAAAGCTGCTGTATTTTACTAAATATTTTTTGAAGGAATGGTCAATCATATTCTTAGCAGGGAGAAAAATGAACAGGGTATAGAAGTATAAAATATACATGAGAAATGTTTAATAATACATAGAACTTAGATAACAAGTCATGTTGCCCTCTCCTTAGGCTGGTTAGTTGAAGACTTTGTCACCCATTAGGAGATCTAAGGTTCAAAGATAGGTATAAGCGTGTGCGTGTGTGATTTATGCCTTCGCTCTTTATGGTGCTTGAATGGAAGCATAAAGAAGGTGGTTAATACAGTTACATTCTCTTCCACTGTAGGAGTCAGATCTCTAATATGATGTAGGGCACAGGGATAGCTGTCAGATCAGATTCAAACACCTTCAAGTTTGGCATCTTCATAAGCATTACTGACCAATAAAAAAGAATGAGAAGTTCAGCTTTCTTTGGGGCCAGCCTCCAAAAGAATGTAGAAGTAATCAAGAAAATAGATGTTTATATTTGCTGAACGAGGGCAAATCAGCCTCCTTTATGCATTTAGTTCAGACATGACCACATGTGCACAACTATAGTTAAGCTGTCAAGACTGATGTACCGATCATCAATCATAAGGCCAAAAAAGTGGCAACTCTATTGAAGACATAAAATTTTAAGATGTCAGAATGTCAAGGTGAAAAGCTATGATGGTGAATGGCAGGATAAGAAAAGGCTTGCAAGACAAGAGGAACATATTACTCAACAGTTACAAAACAATAGTTATAATATTATAAATTATAACAATACGTATAATCTGTTATAATTCAAATAAGTATAATCATAAAAAATTCAGTTTCTAGTTGAGCTCATATTGTATAGTTCTAATTTCAATGGGTGGGAAATTCTGGCATTTTTTAATCTTTATTTTCTCAAGTTTAAAATAAATAAAATGCAATTTCAACCAAATAAACTTGAAAATTCAGTTAAGTTATGTGCACTACACATACAAAGTTTATAAGTTATAACCTTAAACTATTCATTTTAGAAGAAAAATTCATCTTTTTATTTTCCAAAAGTGAATGAAATTTTTAATTGAAGGATGAAAAAAAATATTGGTCTGGTCAACCCACCTCACATGCACAGGCAAATAGTCACTCACGCAAGTTGCCTGATGGGGATTCTTGGAAACAAAATTGCTATGTACTACGACAGGCAAGTTAGAAAATTAGTTGGTGCTTTTTATTTCTATATTATAATTTTCTATGTCGTGATTTCTACATGTTATTTCAGGTTTATTTAAAACATACATACGATGATGATTCCTATTATGATAGCTATGTGTTACACGTAACATTGGACCGGTCCCGGCTGGACCGGTCCGGTTCTACACCAGACGGTTCAGAGCCGGGCGGAACCCGCCGATTGCAGAAACGGCGGACGAAGGGAGTGGGCTAGGCGGATTTTGAGCGTTTCGTTGGAGGGAATTTTTGAATGAGGAGGATGTTTATGTAATTTGTATCTTTTCTTTTGCTTTAATTAGAGAGTTATGAGAGAATTAGGGAGGATCTTGAATTGGAGTTTTCTCTTTGAGATCTAGGTTTTGTTTTGGGCTCTTGACTTCGCCGGAGACTTTGGAGAGTACGTTCTTCCTCTC
>NW_021501505.1:0-338 GCF_001605985.2 Dendrobium catenatum
ATTTTTTATTTATTTTAGCAAATTAAAAATTATATTATATTAATTTAAAATAAAATCAATAGCTTTTATTAAGTGTAAAAATATTTACAATGATAGAGAGAGTATGTAATATCTTAATTTTATATAAATATTTATACACACTCATAAAAGAAATTACAAAAGATGTTAATATTCTTATGAGAAATATTAAAAAATGAAAAAAAATAAGAGGATTTGACTTGGGCTTCATTTGAAACGGATTTCTTAATATTTTCTAAAATTATTGTAGAAAATAAATTTTTAAATTTATTATTAAAAAACATATTCCTTGCACCTAATTTTTTTTTTTTTTTTAAAGA
>NW_021501506.1:0-220 GCF_001605985.2 Dendrobium catenatum
ATCTCTTTAATTTCCTAAAGTAACTCCTCCATCGCATGTTTGTTTTACATCATCTTGGTATCAGAGCCAGGCTAGCATGCTTTGTTTGTGCTAGACGCATCCTAGGAGTTTAGTTTACATTGTCATTCGTCAAGTACTTGCATAATATCATTTGGATAGTTTGAATTTCTGTTGTACTTTGCTGTCCAGAAAATTTATGCATGGTTTCATCATTGTAAGC
>NW_021501507.1:0-579 GCF_001605985.2 Dendrobium catenatum
AGGCTTCAATTTTACAGTGCACAACTTGAATAAAATCTCCAATAACATCAATTTTAATAGGATTTTTCCAAAAAACCCAAATTTTGTTAGATACATTCGAAATGGCATGGTGAAACCCCAAAAACTAGGAAGTATTAACCAGCCGAGCAGAAGGAATAAGAGGCTCAAGTAACACTAAAATAGAGATATTATGAACACGACATAAATTTTTAACACGAATCCTAAAGATTGAAAACCAATGCCCCTAACATTCCAAATAATCGTACTAAACTTAAAGAAAGATTAATGAGAAGTATTTGAGTGAGTATTTCTAGTAGTGGATCTATGAGGTTGTAAAGAAATATGCTTGGGCTTCCGCCCTCTTTTACTATGAAATTTTATAAAGCTAGTATCATTATCATCCTTAGCAAAGCATCTAGTAGCAATATGTATCTCCTCAGTATCCGTTAGAGCATCACTATTATAATTAGAAGTTGAAGGAGTGTTGCCATCACTAGATTGTATCCTATGTAACTCATGAAAATTATCCTCCATAAACTTACCATCATCCTCCAAATTATCAATAGCCACCATAATTGG
>NW_021501508.1:0-253 GCF_001605985.2 Dendrobium catenatum
AGTGGTAGGGACGTTGTTTAAGAAAAGTTTTTGAGAGCGGGGCCGACATCTAGAGCGGATCTTAATTGGCCTCTTTGACTTATGTTGGGTTTGATGCTTAAGCTAAAAATGCAACTTAATGTTTTAGAAGTTTAATTTGTTATTAATCTAATGCATGGTAATCGACTCAATTAAAAGCTTGAATTTGAATTTAGTCTATGAAATGAGAACTCCCGACGGTCCCGGGCTTACTTCTTAAATTCGTTAGAATTTC
>NW_021501509.1:0-282 GCF_001605985.2 Dendrobium catenatum
TGGATGTAAAAAGTGTCTTTTTAAATTAGGTAATTCAAGAAGATGTTTTTGTAGAACAACCACCAAGTTTTGAAAATTCTAAATACACAAATCATGTTTTCAAATTAAAAAAGGCATTATATGGAAATAAATAGGCACCTAGGGCTTGGTATGAGAGGTTGAGCACATTCTTACTTGAAAGATCATTTGACAAAGAAAGTGTGGATACAACACTCTTTTTAAAGAAAGTTAGAAGAGATATACTTATTGTATAAATTTATGTGGATGACATCATCTTTGGAT
>NW_021501510.1:0-402 GCF_001605985.2 Dendrobium catenatum
GTTAGATCAGGTATGATTGGAAATTTGAAAAAAAAAATTATAGACAATATGTTATTGGTTGAAGGACTAAAGCATAATTTGTTAATTATAAGTCAGCTATGTGATAAGGGCTATAGTGTAAAATTTTTACCTACTAGCTGCATATTAAGCCTAAATGGGAAAGATGTTTTAAATGGAAAAAGGGCAAACAATGTTTATATGATAGATTTAAATTGTATTCAATCTCCTACTGCTTTTTGTTTGATGATTCATGGCTTTGGCATGATTCATGGCTTTGGCATAGGAGACTTTGTCATTCTAGTATGAAAAACCTTAGGAGAATTACCCAAAAAAACATAGTCAGAGGTATACCAAAACCAGACTTTCTAAGGATCACCTTTGTGATGCATGTCAATTAGAAAA
>NW_021501511.1:0-254 GCF_001605985.2 Dendrobium catenatum
AGAGGTTTTATAATTTTTTTTTGGTTAAGAAAATTCAAAATATTATGTCACATGAGATTAGTGATGCAAAATATTATATTATAGTGAATGAATCCTGAGATGAAAAAAAGATAAGCGAAAGTTAATTGTATCAAGATTTGTTAATAATTATGAATTTATAAAGGAGTCATTTTTTTATATTATTCAAATTGAAGATAATTGTGCATCAATCAAATTATTAAAAAAAATGTTATATCCTTTAACATTATGTATAG
>NW_021501512.1:0-219 GCF_001605985.2 Dendrobium catenatum
TTTGAGCAGAAGCAGTCAACACAGCCTGTTATGTTTTAAACAGAGTAAATATTAGATCAAAGCTGAATAAAACTCCATATGAACTCCTTAAGGGTAGGACACCAAAGCTTTCACATTTATATGTCTTTGGGTGTAAGTGCTTCATCTTAAATAATGGTAAACATCCCTTAGGAAAATTGATCCCAAGTCTGATGAGGGTGTCTTCTTAGGTTATTCTTC
>NW_021501513.1:0-263 GCF_001605985.2 Dendrobium catenatum
AGGGAAAATCTGTTGATCAAAAGAAATTTAGAGGAATAATTAGATCTTTGCTTTAATTGACAGCTAGCCGGCTCAATATCATGTTTAGTGTTTGTTTGTGTGTTATATTTCAATCAGATTTAAAAGAATCATATTTGACAGCTGTAAAAAAGATTTTAAGATATTTGTTAGGAACTCATAACTTAGGAATTTAGTATCATAAGTTTAGCTCTTCATTTAAAATAATTAGTTATTCAGATTCTGACTTTGCAGGTTGTAGGGTG
>NW_021501514.1:0-438 GCF_001605985.2 Dendrobium catenatum
TTCAATAGAAGGAATGATAGGATTAGCTTCTTCAATGTTTATTCAACACATGAAGTTTCATTATGTTACGAAGGATCGACACAATTAAAATCACATGAATTTGAAACATGAAAAATTTAAGTAAAAGTGTAGATATGTCGCAGATGTGACGGGGGTCCAAGGAGGTGCTGCCCCCATTCAACCTGAGTATCGAGTGATACCGAGTACTGAGTGGTACAGAGTTCCAATACCGAGCGGTATCAAGTTCCGGTATCGAGCGTACCGAGTTCCGGTATCAAGTATCGAGCGGTACCGAGTATCGAGTACCAAGCTGTACCGAGAGATACCGAGCAGTACCGAGCGGTACCGAGTTCCGGTACCGAGCCTACGATGAAGAAAATGAAGAAAAGGACACGCGTATTCGATACGTGTGTCTGGTCAAATTTAAATAATACTTTA
>NW_021501515.1:0-224 GCF_001605985.2 Dendrobium catenatum
GCTTCTTCACCTAGTTGTGGGAGCTAAAAGAGAGACATTATAAGGATAGTGCAATACTTATATAAGTGGACTCCAAGTTTGGACATAGGTTAGGGTTTGACCAAACAATTATAAATCTCAATGTGTTTATTATGATTTCTTATTTTCCACAATTCACTTTTTGAATTTTAATTTTTTAATAATTTCATGGTGAAAATTTGTGGTTAGTATTACGTTGTGTTGAT
>NW_021501516.1:0-688 GCF_001605985.2 Dendrobium catenatum
AAAAAAAAAAAAAAAAAAAAAATATTTTCATTTAGGGTGCTAAAGTCACTAAATTCAATCGTATCTTCACATTCTTTATTAAAAATTTTAGCAAAATATCTCATCCACCTTTGTCGAATATCATCTTTTAAGAAAAGTACTTTTTGATTTTCATCCTTAATACACTTCACTTGAACTAAATCCTTACTACTCCTATCTCTTTGTTTGGCTAACTTATACATATATATTTCTCCCTCTTTAGTATCTAATCTATTTTATAAATTATTAAAAGTTAAGATCTTTGCATCACAAATAATTTTCTTAATTAGATTTCTTACAAGCCTCTTTATAGCTTTCCCAATTATCAGAATTTTTACATCTAAACAAATTTTTGTAACAAATATTCTTATTTTTTATCTTTTCTTGCACATTTGGATTCTACCACCAACTATTTTTACTATTAGGAGCTTTTTCCTTGTAAACTCCAAACATAACTTTTGTAATATTTTTAATATCACTAGTTATTTTTTCTCACAAAACAATAACATCCTCATGCACAGATAAAATCTTAAGATCTAAAATCTTACTCTAAAAAATATTTTTATTAATATTCTTTAAATGTCCTCATCTAATCCTAAAAAATTGTTTTACTTTATTTTATTATTTTTTATCCTTTTATCTTAAAGTTCAAAACTAATAATCGATGTTG
>NW_021501517.1:0-385 GCF_001605985.2 Dendrobium catenatum
GTTTTTTTCCCTATTCAAGGTTTTCCACTTAAAAATCTTGGTATTTCTTTTAATACTACACCCTCTCTTTTTATCTGATTGCGTGCTGGATCTTCATACAAAGCTAAGACATTAAACTTTATATTTCTCTACCGATGTGAATACTCCAGGACGTATAGTCGGTAGATATTCGCGAATTAGAAGGATGTAACTAAAATCCGCGAATATCTCAGGAACTCCAATTCTCCTTCAAATTTCATCACGCGACGCTGGTTCTTGCCTTCTCTTCTTTGTCATCGAGGGTTTCCTGAATTTTGGGGATGGGTCTTTTGGGGGAAAGTGCAGATACTTTGGATTTTTTTTGTTATAAATTTTGTAGATAAAATATATTAATTGAAAATTTAAA
>NW_021501518.1:0-1034 GCF_001605985.2 Dendrobium catenatum
TCTATAAATCTATTATTCATGAATTTATTATGTTAGGATAAGTATTAAACATCTTGAATTTTTTACCATATTATGTGATATCAAGTCTGTAAGCAGATTGCTAAGCAATTTCAGCATAATGACATCACGTATGAGAGAAAGAAATACTTGATAGGATGTTAGCCGCATATAAAAACTAGAGATGATGTTTGGGTTCCTAACTCTAAAGTAATGATACCTGAATTACCAAAGAACAAGGAGATTCATTTGATGAAGGAGACAATCCTGATCATGAACCACCTAATGCATATGGTAGTGGAGTTGAGTTACTACTGAAGGTCCATCAAATAGGACATACTGTAGTTGGTCCATCCAATATTTAAAAGAAAAGAGAAAAACAATATTGGTCGTGTGATAAACAATTGATCATGAACCAGGTTAAAGATCATGTCAATGTTTTATATTTCATTAACTTTTTATAACTGCACCATTTGCAACTCATGTAACTTACATAATCATTGATGTATTGGAAGAGCTTGCTTGAATACCAAAAATTGTTAGGAAACTTGATATCTATGACTTCACCACATACTTTATTTAGATGAAAAAATAGAAAGGAGACATTTATGAGTCTGGAAAAAGATAAGAAGACCTAGCAATTGAGAAGGTGATTCTAGAAGAGTATTTGTTTAATTAAATCATTTGTTTCTTGTTTTGTTTTTGTGTTAGTTTTGGGCACATCTATTATATGTTACGTCCTTTTCTGTCACTATCTATAATGTTTGTGGCTAATTGTTGAACTTGTGATATTTTATACGAACATATGTGTGATTTGATGTGAACTTTTATATGAGACTACATTGGAATGAACATTCTAGTCTCTATAGTCATATTATTAGCATATTTTAAATGGTTGAGGACTCGGAGGTTTAGAACCAATGTCAAACCGACTCTCTCTAATCTTATATGACCTTAGCTTTTTGTGATTTATATAATAGATTAGATACTAAGGAGGGAAAAAGATATATGTATAAGTTAGCCAAGCAAAGAGATAG
>NW_021501519.1:0-232 GCF_001605985.2 Dendrobium catenatum
GTGTCGTCGGAGCCAAACCCGACGTCGAAGAATGGTGAGCGGGTGATGTGGATGTCACCGTAGATGTCGAACACCAACCGCTATCAATCTCGGGATCCGCCATTCATGGTGGGATTGAATAGGGAAGAAGAAATAGAGAGGTGGGAGAGCTTGTCGTGAGCTAGGGAGAGGGACAGGTGGTGGAATCGTGGCCTTGGAGGAGGGAGGAGGGATGCCGTTGGTTTGGGGTGGG
>NW_021501520.1:0-248 GCF_001605985.2 Dendrobium catenatum
AGCTTGGTTTGCTGTTATTTCTTTGTGGCTGTGTTTGTAGGGAGATCGGTTGGCTGTGTTTAAGAGGGTGACTGGATGGCTGTATTGTTGCTGGGTTGATAGGGTTGTTATGGGTTGTTCATGGTTAGCTACTTGACTGTGTTGTTTCTTCCTTGCTAGTTTGCTGTTATGGTTTCTGTCTTGTTTTTTTTGGGCAGATGTCTTGAAAGGTTGTGTTGGTTATCTTTAAACATTTATGTTGTTGAGTT
>NW_021501521.1:0-201 GCF_001605985.2 Dendrobium catenatum
CAAAATCGTCCAGGACGATGTGTTTTGCATAAAGACGAGTGCTTTAAAGAGGATGCCCTAATTAGGATTTCTACTTTTGTCAGATCGTCCAGGACGATATAAATATCGTCCCGGACGATGTTACCAAAAATAGAAAACTTTTAGGGCACAATAGAAAATCTTCAAAGATACAAATCATCAGATGTCACACCAAATATAATA
>NW_021501522.1:0-238 GCF_001605985.2 Dendrobium catenatum
CCACACCACATTAAGAAATCCATTATGAAAATTGAGAGAGATGGTGTATATATCTCTTCTCCCTCACTCTCTCTTCTCTATAGCACCATTCACGCACAAGAACAAACCAAGAGATGCATAACCAACCATGAAGGGACTCAACCTTTAATAAAAAAATGAGAAAGAAAATTGTTTTGTCCACCTCACAATGCCGTTGCTCAAAGTTGGAGTCTAGGGGTGTCAATTTCGGGTCACGGGT
>NW_021501523.1:0-293 GCF_001605985.2 Dendrobium catenatum
GTTTACTTTTTCATAGTTAGAAAGTTCTCATCCTAATACATGCAATGAAGTAACAATCTGAGTAAACCTTATATACATTTTAGAAATAGATTCAGAAGGTTTCATATGAAAAAGTTCGTAATCATGTAAGAGAATATTCAAACAGGATTGCTTAACTTCATTAGTACTTTCATAGGTGATACACAATTTATCCCAAATTTTTTTATTAGTAGTGCAAGTGGAAACATGCATGTAATCTTCCGATTTCAAAGCACAAAAAAAAAAAAATAATAGTTCAAATATTTTACATTTAA
>NW_021501524.1:0-431 GCF_001605985.2 Dendrobium catenatum
TTTTTCAAAAATTTAAGAAGAGTTTATTTATTACATTTATATATTTAAATATTTGTTATTTATCATAAATATTTCTCATTATTTTTTATATTATTGATAAATTAAAATTACATAATAGAATTACATCTCCGAAACATAAATTGTTTTTCACACAGAAACTTCACAAGTGAAAATAAACTAGAATTCAAACTAAATACAAAACAATATTTCAATGGAGGGGGGCTTTTAAAAGCAGCAATTAAGCATAAAATTAGACTAACAACATGATTATTTAGTACATAAGATTAGACTAACAACATGACTAAAAACAACAATTAAGCTATATATTGACATTTAGTTAATTAATTACATCCCATCCTGTGGGAATGATCTGATCATAAGATGTGTCTAATAGTCTTCTTTTTCCTTCTTCAGTCGCATACTCTACTATA
>NW_021501525.1:0-392 GCF_001605985.2 Dendrobium catenatum
TGGTTTCTACATTTACTTGTCATTCTTAGTGAATTATACAATCATTGTTTTTACATATTCTCTTAGTAGCCTTTAGGGGATGCTTCTTGGTTGCTTGTTGGTGCTTTAGTTTCTACTAAGATTGTGTTGGTTGGTGTCTTCACTGGTGGGATTTAGGGGCTGTTTGGTTGGCTGGGAAAAGAATGCAGTATATTTGAAATACTTTGGAGTTATTTGGATGAGTGTAAAATAAATATGATAATGATTTTTTTTATTTTGCTTGAAGTAAAATGAATGTAGTGTAAATTATAAAGATAGGGTGGCTAGTGGTGCTGGCCAGCGACTTCCTGCCAGCGGTGGTGGCGCTCGGCGGCGGTGGTGGCGCTTGGCGGTGGCAGCAACAGACAATGAAG
>NW_021501526.1:0-218 GCF_001605985.2 Dendrobium catenatum
TAAAGCATTAATGCTCAGTAGTGGATAAGAGTATTTTTGTCGAGCTATCTTGTCTCTTCAAATCCATTGGTATAGCCATTGGTCATCTCCACCACCATAAAAATATTGAAAATCAACTAAGGAAATTGTATTTCTCGAATGAATTCAATCTTGAGAAGTTTTTTACTTCTTTGACTATCTGTTGAATTTATGCGGTAAATTTCTTTTATTTTGTTTGA